>NC_134354.1:2907303-3207303 GCF_048569485.1 Anomaloglossus baeobatrachus | reverse complement strand
TATCCCTAACTTCCGGATTACCACTAATGGTGGAGATGCTGATATCCTGTGCTTAACTATTCTCCTGACAAGAAATAAAGTGTCCCTCCTCTCAAGGAAAGGAAGGGGCAGGAGTGTGATGGCAACACAGATAAGACAGACAGGGAAAACCAAAACTCACACACTGCAAACTCACAAGAACAAACAGAAATATACTAAGGAGAAAAGCAAGAGCAGGAAGGCAGCAACAAAAGGACAACCAGGTTTAATACCACAACTACTCACAGCAATGAAGTTCTACAACCACCAGTACGTCTGGATCACAACACCTCACAACCAGTATAGAGAAGCTATAGCAGAAGCTATAGCTGGCATTAAAGAAAGTGTCCAGCCAGGATATATAGAAGGGGAGTTGAATGTGACTGGCTCTCTCACAGCATGTAATCAAAGGAGACTAACAAGCAGTCCAGCAGGTATTAACTCTTGCTAGCCTGCCTATCAACTATAAGTCTGTGGGTCGACATCAGAGTCTGCCTGTGCTGATCACAGACATAAGAGTAGTTAGCCGGCAGAGTGCCAGAATCTGTAGTCTAAAACGATCCTGACACCGCCATGACAGTCGGTGAGGTTTGTAAAATTCTCCTTGTGACAAACCACCCCCCCCCCTAAGAGCAGCCTTTGGACCCTCAGGACTCGGTATTTCTGGATGAAGGTCTCCTGATCAGGTGCTCAGCATGGATATCTGAGGCTGGTATCAAGTCCTTTCCTGTGGACCATAACCTCGCCAATGAACCAAATACTGCAACGAACGACGCACAAAGCGGTCTTCAACAGTTCTGGAAACCTGAACCTCTAATGATCCATGGACTAGGACTTCAGGCAGAGGTAGGGGAAGAGGGCTCCAGAAGAGACCTGGGAGATACACTATGGATTTGAAATGATGTCAGTAACGCCAGATGTAAAGCACAGGATTAATGATGGCAGCAATATTGTACGGACCGATAAACCGAGGCCCTAACTTCAGTGATGGTATCTTAAGCCTAATGTTTCTTATAGATAACCACACCAGATCTCCCACACACAAGTCCGGACCAGACCCACGTCTACAGTGTCACCCACACACAGATCCGGACCAGACACACGTCTACAGTCACCGACACACAGGTCCGGACCAGGCACACGTCTACAGTCAGCCACACACAGGTCCGGACCAGGCACACGTCTACAGTCACCCACACACAGCTCCGGACCAGACACACGTCTACAGTCACCCACACACAGCTCCGGACCAGACACACGTCTACAGTCACCCACACACAGCTCCGGACCAGACACACGTCTACAGTCACCCACACACAGGTCCGGACCTGGCACACGTCTACAGTCACCCACACACAGCTTCGGACCAGACACACGTCTACAGTCACCCACACACAGCTCCGGACCAGACACACGTCTACAGTCACCCACACACAGGTCCGGACCAGGCACACGTCTACAGTCACCCACACACAGCTCCGGACCAGACACACGTCTACAGTCAGCCACACACAGCTCCGGACCAGACACACGTCTACAGTCACCCACACACAGGTCCGGACCAGACACACGTCTACAGTCACCCACACACAGGTCTGGACCAGACCCACGTCTACAGTGTCACCCACACACAGATCCGGACCAGATACACGTCTACAGTCACCCACACACAGGTCCGGACCAGACCCACGTCTACAGTCACCACACACAGGTCCAGGCCAGGCACACATCTACAGTCACCCACACACAGATCCGGACCAGACACACGTCTACAGTCACCCACACACAGGTCCGGACCAGACCCACGTCTACAGTCACCCACACACAGGTCCGGACCAGACCCACGTCTACAGTCACCCACACACAGGTCCGGACCAGGCACACGTCTACAGTCACCCACACACAGGTCCAGACCAGACACACGTCTACAGTCACCCACACACAGGTCCAGACCAGGCACACGTCTACAGTCACCCACACACAGGTCCGGACCAGGCACACGTCTACAGTCACCCACACACAGGTCCGGACCAGACACACGTCTACAGTCACCCACACACAAGTCCGGACCAGACACACGTCTACAGTCACCCGCACACAGGTCCGGACCAGACACACGTCTACAGTCAGCCACACACAGGTCCGGACCAGACACACGTCTACAGTCACCCACACACAGGTCCAGACCAGGCACACGTCTACAGTCACCCACACACAGGTCCGGACCAGGCACACATCTACAGTCACCCACACACAGGTCCGGACCAGACACACGTCTACAGTCACCCACACACAAGTCCGGACCAGACACACGTCTACAGTCACCAGCACACAGGTCCGGACCAGACACACGTCTACAGTCACCCACACACAGGTCCGGACCAGGCACACGTCTACAGTCAGCCACACACAGGTCCGGACCAGGCACACGTCTACAGTCAGCCACACACAGGTCCGGACCAGGCACACGTCTACAGTCAGCCACACACAGGTCCGGACCAGGCACACGTCTACAGTCACCCACACACAGGTCCGGACCAGGCACACGTCTACAGTCAGCCACACACAGGTCCGGACCAGGCACAAGCCTACAGTCACCTACACACAGATCCGGACCAGACACACATCTACAGTCACCCACACACAGGTCCGGACCAGGCACATGTCTACAGTCAGCCACACACAGGTCCGGACCAGACACACGTCTACAGTCACCCACACACAGGTCTGGACCAGACACACGTCTACAGTCACCCACACACAGGTCCGGACCAGGCACACATCTACAGTCACCCACACACAGGTCCCCGGACCAGGAACACGTCTACAGTCACCCACACACAGGTCCAGACCAGGCACACGTCTACAGTCACCCACACACAGGTCCGGACCAGGCACACGTGTACAGTCAGCCACACACAGGTCCGGACCAGACACACGTCTACAGTCAGCCACACACAGGTCCGGACCAGGCACACGTCTACAGTCACCCACACACAGGTCCGGACCAGACACACGTCTACAGTCAGCCGCACACAGGTCCGGACCAGGCACACGTCTACAGTCACCCACACACAGGTCCGGACCAGACACACGTCTACAGTCACCCACACACAAGTCCGGACCAGACACACGTCTACAGTCACCCACACACAGGTCCGGACCAGGCACATATCTACAGTCACCCACACACAGGTCCGGACCAGACACACGTCTACAGTGTCACCCACACACAGGTCCGGACCAGACACACGTCTACAGTCACCCACACACAGGTCCGGACCAGACACACGTCTACAGTCACCCACACACAGGTCTGGACCAGACACACGTCTACAGTCACCCACACACAGGTCCGGACCAGGCACACGTCTACAGTCACCCACACACAGGTCCGGACCAGGCACATGTCTACAGTCACCCACACACAGGTCCGGACCAGGCACACGTCTACTGTCAGCCACACACAGGTCCGGACCAGGCACACATCTACAGTCACCCACACACAGGTCCCCGGACCAGGAACACGTCTACAGTCACCCACACACAGGTCCAGACCAGGCACACGTCTACAGTCACCCACACACAGGTCCGGACCAGGCACACGTCTACAGTCACCCACACAAAGGGCCTGACCAGGCACACGTCTACAGTCACCCACACACAGGTCCAGACCAGACACACGTCTACAGTCACCCACACACAGCTCCGGACCAGGCACACATCTACAGTCACCCACACACAGGTCCGGACCAGGCACACGTCTACAGTCACCCACACACAGGTTCGGACCAGACACACGTCTACAGTCAGCCACACACAGGTCCGGACCAGGCACACGTCTACAGTCACCCACACACAGGTCCGGACCAGACACACGTCTACAGTCAGCCACATGCTTAAACTTACAGCCGATGTCAAATGCTGTTGAACCTTCTCCCATGTAGATAATTATGATGAGACCAATTGGTCCTCCCCAGGTTCCCCTGACAAGTGCCCCTCCAGAAACGTACAGAACTGGGGATGACGACCATGGACATAAAAATGAGATATCCCAAGGGAATGGTGGTGATTATTGATGCCAAATTCAGTGAGAGGAAGGAACGAGGACTAGTGATGAGCGAGTGTAATCGTTACTATTCGCTACTTGCACAGATCGTACGGTATTCTGGTTACTCGTTATATTGCGAGTTCTTGTGTATTTGCCTCGCTATGTTCGGATGTCCCGCCCAGCAGGTTTGGCGCCTGATTTGCAGCCACTAAAGATGCTGGGCTTCTTAACCAATCACAGTTGTTGCATTACTTTGATTTGCTGGTCGCACAGAGTCATAGGGTCTATAAAAACCCTTCTGCTGCCATTTTGCGCACATTACATTGCCAGTGTGTCTCTTCAAGCGCTGCATACTCACTGATCACTGGCGCGGCTGTCACACTGCTCCCACTGCCTCTCATTTTTCTTCCCTAACTGCTCATTAGGCTCATAGATATTCACTGCTTTCCCAATCTGTGATTGGATGCAGTTGTCAGTCAGCGTAGGTGTGCATCTGACAGCAACCAATCACAGCCACCTGTGGGTGGGTCTATATCGAACAGTAAAACGAATAATAAAAAAAAAAACGACGTGCGGTCCCTGCTAATTTTGATACCAACCAAGATAAAGCCTCACAGCTGAGAGCTGGTATTCTCAGGCTGAGGAGACCCACTTTATTTGGTGCCCCCTAGCCTACAGATATCAGCCAGCAGCCACCCGAAAATTGCCGTATCCATTAGATCCGACAGTCCCGGGACTTTACCCGGCTCATCCCGAGTGCCCTGATGTGGTGGCAGTCAGAGTAATGAGGGGTTAATAACAGCACACAGTTGTCATCAAGTCCAGAAGTAGTGATGGGAAGGGTTCTATGAGGTCCCCCATCACTAATCTTATAAGTAAAAAGAAATACACAAACACCAAGAAAATCCTTCATTTGGAATAAAATACAAAAGGACCCTCTTTCACCACTATATTAACCCCAAAACACCCAGGTCCGACGTAATCCACACAAGGTCCCACGACGGTCCTGACTCTGCGATATCTGAGCCTGGAGAGACCGAAAACATGTCCGATCTCTCCAGGCTCTGGGAAACACTGACAAGAAGGACCCGGCTGGCAGCAGTGACATTATTCAGTTCATCGAAAGTCATACCCGGGTTCCCATGGTATGACCTCGGGTAACCAGAAGCATTCTGGCTTAAAGTGTGGGACCATGCCCCGCGCCCTGCCAGTACTTTAATAGTGACAGTGACGGCATGGAGGTGAGGGCTGCCCCGCACTCTTCGGACGGCATTGTCAGTGTCCTGTCCCGGCCCTCCCCAGCATCAACCTTATAGTGGTGCAGTCATAAGGATTGTGTGGTGGCAGCTTATGACTGCACCCCACTGAGAACATATCACAAAAATCAGAGAGGACGGAAGGCTTGTGGTGACCGCCAAAATACAGATTCCTAGACAGTGGTCTTTACAAGGTGTGCTGCATTTCATTATCTCCTGAGGTTCCAATCTATGGTGGGTTATGTAATGTAAGCCAGGGAAACCCTAATACCATATGTGCAGGAAGGCCATAATAACATAACATGACATCCGCTCTGAATACAGGACCCCTACACGGAGCTCCAGACCCTGTACCCGGAAAGCCCCCTGAGTAAGAGGTGAAGAATCAATGGCAAATGTCTGAACCGGATCAGATCTATATGAAGTGAAAGCTGCACACCAAATTCAGAGTAATATGAACAAGCATTTATAGTCATAGTTTTTAAGGTTGAAGGGAGACTCTAAGTCCATCTAGTTCACCCCGTAGCCTAACATGTTGATCCAGAGGAAGGCAAAAAACCCCAATGTGGCAAACAAGTTCCAATGGGGAAAAAATGTCCTTCCTTCGTCCACATCCGGCAATCAGACTAGTTCCCTGGATCAATACCCTGTCATAACATCTAATATACATAACTGGTAATATTACATTTTTCAAGAAAGGCGTCCAGGCTCTGCTTAAATGTTAGTAGTGAATCACTCATTACAACATCATGTGGCAGAGAGCTCCATAGTCTCACTGCTCGTACAGTAAAGAATCCTCGTCTGTGATTATGATTAAACCTTCTTTCCTCAAGACGTAGCGGATGCCCCCGTGTTCCAGTCGCAGGCCTAGGTGTAAAGAGATCTTTGGAAAGGTCTCTGTACTGTCCCCTCATATATTTATACATTGTGATTAGATCCCCCCTAAGCCTTCGTTTTTCCTGTCTTGGTATTGCAGCCCCCCCATTCCTCTAATAATCTTGGTGGCTCTTCTCTGCACCCTCTCCAGTTCAGCTATGTCCTTCTTATATATCGGTGACCAGAATTGTACACAGTATATAAGTGCGGTCGCACTAGTGACTTGTACAGAGGTAGAACTATATTTTTTTCATGAACACTTATACCTCTTTTAATACATCCCATTATTTTATTAGCCCTGGCAGCAGCTGCCTGACACTGGCCACTAAAGTGAAGTTTACCATCCACCCATACACCCAAGTCTTTTTCTGTGTCTGTTTTACCCAGTGTTCTACAATTAAGTACATAATCATAAATGTTATTTCCTCTACCCAAGTGCATGACCTTACATTTATCTACATTAAACTTCAATTGCCACTTCTCAGCCCAATCCTCCAATTTACATAAATCTCCCTGTAATATAAAATTATCCTCCTCTGTATTGATTACCCTGCAGAGTTTAGTATCATCTGCAAATATTGAAATTCTACTCCGCATGCCCCCAACAAGGTCATTTATAAATATGTTGAAAAGAAGCGGGCCCAATACTGACCCCTGTGGTACCCCACTATGAACTGAGACCCAGTCCGAGTACGTACCATTAATAACCACCCTTTGTTTCCTATCACTGAGCCAGTTTTTAACCCAGTTACACATATTTTCCCCTATCCCCATTATTCTCATTTTATGTACCAGCCTTTTGTGTGGCACCGTATCAAAAGCTTTTGAAAAGTCCATATACACAACCTCCACTGCATTTCCCTGCTCCAGGCCTGAACTTACCTCTTCATAGAAGCTGATCAGTGTGACAGGATCGATCCCTCATAAACCCATGTTGATCTCTGTCATAAGGTTATTTTTCTTGAGATACTCCAGTATAGCATCTCTCAAGAAACCCTCAAGGATTTTACCAACCGTAGAGGTTAAACTTACCGGCCTATAATTTCCCGGCTCAGTTTTTGTCCCCTTTTTGAATATTGGCACCACATTTGCTATGCGCCAGTCCTGCGGTACCGACCCTGTTATTAAGGAATCTGAGAAGATTAAATATAATGGTCTATCACAGAACTCAATTCCTGTAGTACTCTGGGGTGTAGCCATCCGGGCCCGGAGATTTGTCACCCTTAGTGATTTCGAGGCGGCGGCGTACTTCCTGCTGGGTTAAGCAGGTAATATTCAAGGGTGAATTTATGGTATCACTGGTCATGTCATCTGCCATGGCATTTTCTTGTATAAAAACCGTAGAAAAAAAGTCATTTATAATACATAAGGAATGAAAAATACAACTAGCCATATGAAAAATTGAAATGTGACATTGCATAACTGCTGAGATTACCGTGAAGTGGTTATGGGGCAGCAATGAATTGATCAATACATTAGCTAAATATCTCTTTTTTCAAATAATCCTCAGCAGTTCTGCTTGTCCATATTTCTCTGAATTTGGTGGGCAGCTTTCACTTCATATACATTGTGTATATTTTGGCTAGCACCCTGTTCACTTGAACCGGATCAGATAACGCCTTCAAATCCAACCCTGAGGAACGAGCAAACGGCTCATCCATCATGATTGCCCCTGAACCCCTGTCTAGAAAGACTGTAAAAGACCCCAAACCTTAACCCTGGTGAGTATTAACTATTGAGACGCCATTGTGGAGGATAAACGCCAGGTTGGGATCCCCCAAACCCAGGTAGACCCAGGTTGGGATCCCCCAAACATCCTGGGTGTAGGAGTTTTCCAAGTGCTATCTTTCCCTGGGCACCGGGGGACAGGCACTGATAGTGTCCCCTTTTGCCACAGAAAAAAAACCAGACTCCGACCCTCTTTAGTGGATTGGAGGTTTTCCCCCATGGGACGTCCCCAGAGCTGCATGGGCTCAGATGAGGCCTCTGCAGATAATACAGGGGCAGGGACACCTTCCCAGAAGATTTGGCGATCAATGCGTATTATCAAAGACATGGCACAATCTAAAGGAGGAGGAGTCTCATACATAACCAGCGCCTCCATTACCCTCTCGAACAAGCCCAGGAAAAACTGGCTTTTCAGTGCAGAGTTGTTCCACTGAGTGTCCGTGGACCATTGCTGGGATTCAGCGCAGTAATCCTCTGCTGGACGATTCCCATGTTGTAGTGAATGGATCTTAAACTCGGCTAATAGTTTTATATCCACATCATTGGAAAAAATGGAGTCTGCAGAAACCATTCGGTAATATTCTTCTTTATTTATATGTCACGCTGCACTAAGACGTGGCCCGGAGTAGTACAGCAGAGTCACCACAAGGTGGCAGCAGAGTAACGTCACACTCTACTAAGACGTGGCCTGGAGTAGTACAGCAGAGTCACCACAAGGTGACAGCAGAGTAATGTCACGCTGCACTAAGACGTGTCCCGGAGTAGTACAGCAGAGTCACCACAAGGTGGCAGCAGAGTAACGTCACACTCTACTAAGACGTGGCCCGGAGTAGTACAGCAGAGTCACCACAAGGTGGCAGCAGAGTAACGTCACACTCTACTAAGACGTGGCCCGGAGTAGTACAGCAGAGTCACGACAAGGTGACAGCAGAGTAATGTCACGCTGCACTAAGACGTGTCCCGGAGTAGTACAGCAGAGTCACCACAAGGTGACAGCAGAGTAATGTCACGCTGCACTAAGACGTGTCCCGGAGTAGTACAGCAGAGTCACCACAAGGTGGCAGCAGAGTAACGTCACACTCTACTAAGACGTGGCCCGGAGTAGTACAGCAGAGTCACCACAAGGTGACAGCAGAGTAATGTCACGCTGCACTAAGACGTGGCCCGGAGTAGTACAGCAGAGTCACCACAAGGTGGCAGCAGAGTAACGTCACACTCTACTAAGACGTTGCCCGGAGTAGTACAGCAGAGTCACCACAAGGTGACAGCAGAGTAATGTCACGCTGCACTAAGACGTGGCCCGGAGTAGTACAGCAGAGTCACCACAAGGTGGCAGCAGAGTAACGTCACACTCTACTAAGACGTGGCCCGGAGTAGTACAGCAGAGTCACCACAAGGTGACAGCAGAGTAATGTCACGCTGCACTAAGACGTGTCCCGGAGTAGTACAGCAGAGTCACCACAAGGTGGCAGCAGAGTTACATCACACTGTACTGACATGACCAGGAGTAGTACAGCAGAGTCACCACAAGGTGACAGCAGAGTAATGTCACGCTGTACTAAGACATGACCAGGAGTAGTACAGCAGAGTCACCACAAGGTGGCAGCAGAGTTACATCACACTGTACTGACATGACCAGGAGTAGTACAGCAGAGTCACCACAAGGTGACAGCAGAGTAACGTCACGCTGTACTAAGACATGACCAGGCGTAGTACAGCAGAGTCACCACATGGTGGCAGCAGAGTAACGTCACGCTGTACTGACATGACCAGGAGTAGTACAGCAGAGTCACCACAAGGTGACAGCAGAGTAATGTCACGCTGCACTAAGACGTGGCCCGGAGTAGTACAGCAGAGTCACAACAAGGTGGCAGCAGAGTTACATCACACTGTACTGACATGACCAGGAGTAGTACAGCAGAGTCACCACAAGGTGACAGCAGAGTAACGTCACGCTGTACTAAGACATAACCAGGAGTAGTACAGCAGAGTCACCACAAGGTGGCAACAGAGTAATGCCACGCTGTACTGACATGACCTGGAGAAGTACAGCAGAGTCACCACAAGGTGACAGCAGAGTAACGTCACGCTGCACTAAGACGTAGCCCGGAGTAGTACAGCAAAGTCACCACAAGTTGGCAGTAGAGTAGTCAGAGAGCCAAGTCAGCAACAGGAAGTCAAATCAATGTACGAGGGGTGAACGAGTCAGAAGCAAGCAAAGGGGTCAGCAGCAGAACGGTAATAGAGAAAGCCGAAGGGAGAGACAGAGCCAAGTCAGGGACAGGAGCGCAAGTCAAGTACCGGGAAGTCCAAACTACAAACAAAGGAATGACAAGCGGGACAGGGCCTAGAGAGGTCAGACAAACACAGGTTAGGTGGGAAAGGGTGCATGGCAGGACAGATTGGGTACCTCAACAGAGCCAGCTACACACACTGTAAGACATAAGACTATCACTGGGGCTGAACCAGAGGTGCAGCACCCAGAGAGTGTGTCCCAGAAACCAGAAAGAGGCAGGGAAAAATTAAACCCCTGACATGACCAGGCCGGAGCTGGAAGATACCACAGCGGCAGATACCAGCCTGGATCATGACATAATAAAGTCACACACAAGGGATGGGGAAGGGTATAAACACCTGACGCGTTTCGAGTGTGTGATGCCCTATTAATCATAGCTTACTCACTGTACATTTATATACAAAGAAACCAATGAACAATGAAATAAGCTGACGATGATCTCGCTGTATACACGTCATGTGGAGAAGGAAAAAAAACACCCGATCTGCATAAATCAAGTTCAGTTAAATCGCCGATGCTACAACGGCGCTATTCTAGGTTATTACAAATAGAAAAGGTCATTTCTGAAGTTCATTCCTCGAGGAAATACGGTATCAAAGACAATCTCCAGAATACTTCACGGGGCAGCGATGGTTTCTGCCATTACCACTACGTATCGGTCTCTTAACCCTTTCAGTACCATATAACTTCAGATTGGCATAGAACAAGGAAGATGTATGGCCAGATAAGGAAGATCTGTGGCAAGACAAAGAAGATGTGCGGCCAGACGAGAGAGATGTGCGGCCAGATGAGGGAGATGTGCGGCCAGACGAGGGAGATGTGCGGCCAGACGAGGGAGATGTGCGGCCAGACGAGGGAGATGTGCGGCCAGACGAGGGAGATGTGCGGCCAGACGAGGGAGATGTGCGGCCAGACGAGGGAGATGTGCGGCCAGGCGAGGGAGATGTGCGGCCAGGCGAGGGAGATCTGCGGCCAGGCGAGGGAGATGTGCGGCCAGACGAGGGAGATGTGCGGCCAGACGAGGGAGATGTGCGGCCAGACGAGGGAGATGTGCGGCCAGACGAGGGAGATGTGCGGCCAGACGAGGAAGATGTGCGGCCGGATGAGGGAGATCTGCGGACAGGCGAGGGAGATCTGCGGCCAGATGAGGAAGATCGAGGAAGATCTGTGGCCAGACGAGGAAGATCTTTGGCCAGATGGTGAAGATCTGTGGCCAGATGAGAAAGATGTGTGGCCAAACGAGGAAAATCTTCAGCCAGACGAGGAAGATCTTCGGCCAGATGATGAAGATTTGTGGTCAGATGAGGAAGGTCTGTGGCCAGACGAGGAAGATGAGTGGCCAGATGAGAAACATGTGTGGCCAAACGAGCAAGATGTGTGGAAGAATCTCTCTAAGGCTGGTTTCACATCAGCGTTTTTTTGCTGGTCGGCAAAAAAAAAAAACGCAAAACGCATCTTACAGGATCCGTTGTCTGCTCAATGCAATGTCAATGGACTTGCGGCAACATGCGTTTGCATGCGTTTTCATGCGGTAGTGTTAGGATCTGGTGAATTGCAGTTTTTTACCTTTTATCAAAAACGCATATTCCTGTTTCTTCCTAGAAGCTGTGAATCCCAACCGCTCTAATTGTCAGTCCCTTAGATAACTGTATGATTGTACTCACACTTCAAAGCATCAACAGATAGTTTTAAACTCAGCCAAACGATGACTTGTAGAAAGACCAGGAGAAACGCTGTAGTTTTCTTCTAGACTCTTGTATTAAGTACAAAGTAAAGGCAGGTGAAAAGGAATAATCTGTACAGGGTTGTAGATATGTGTCTTCAGCAATGGTTCCTCTAGACTAAACTGAAGAAGAAGGGAGGAGCATTCTATACAGAAGCCAACTAAGGGAGGTACATAGGGACAAACTTCATACAGTCTAAATTTACCTAGTAACAATAAGGAATTTCCTGATAGGAGGAAAAATATGCAATGCAAGAAATATATACAACACGTTGTTCCCATTCATGGGACACAACAACGCAACTTGTTGCGTTTTTCACCTCCGTCCAAAAACTGCAACTCACTGGATCCTGTACATTGCGGCAGTAGCTGCAATGTATTTCAATGGGCGCCGGATCCAGTTTTAACAATTGCGGTTGTATGCTGCAGGAAGGATCCTGTTTGCTGTACAGAACATGGCCTGAATATCACTCTCACTCACTCTCTCACTACCACACTCACTTCCACACTCACTCGCACACTCACTGCACGCATCATCACTGCATAAACACCGGCACTACAGCCCCCATCATCACCGCACACGCAGGCACTACCTCAGTGACGTCCCCGCTGACAGCGCGACTCCCTTCAGTTGCTGTGTGGAGCTGATAGAGAGCGGCGGTGTTCTACTGCCGTTCCTGTCAGCTTCATGTAGCAGAGCTGAAATCGTCGTGGGACCTCG
This sequence comes from Anomaloglossus baeobatrachus, assembly GCF_048569485.1. Taxonomy (NCBI): domain Eukaryota; kingdom Metazoa; phylum Chordata; class Amphibia; order Anura; family Aromobatidae; genus Anomaloglossus; species Anomaloglossus baeobatrachus. The sequence continues at coordinate 3,194,634 of NC_134354.1, read as the reverse complement.
TGGATTACGTCAGACCTGAAGTGGTATTTGGGGATTTTAATAAAATGGTGAAAGAGGGTGTTTTTTTGTCTTTTATTCCAAATAAAGGATTTTTTCGGGTGTATGTGTTTATTTACTTTCACTTACAGGTTAATCATTGGGGGTGTCTCATAGACGCCTGCCATGATTAACCCCTTATTACCCCGATTGCCACCGCACCAGGGAAATTCGGGATGAGCTGGGTAGAGTCCCGGGACTGTCGCATCTAATGGATGCAGCAATTCCGGGCGGCTGCTAGCTGATATTGTTAGGGTGGTGGGCTACCCATAACGTGGGTCTCCCCATCCTGACAATAACAGCTTTCAGCCGTGTGGCTTTATCTTGGCTGGTATCAAAATTGTGGGGGACCGCACGCTGTTTTTTTTTAATTATTTATTTATTAATTTTACTACAAGATAAAGACCTGCCCACTAGCGGCTGTGATTGGTTGCAGTGAGACAGCTATCACTCAGCGTGGGGGCGTGTCTGACTGCAACCAATCATGGGCGCCGGTGGGCTGAGGAAGCAGGGAATACGAGATGGAATAATGAAGCGGCCGGCATTTTCAAAAGAGGAAAAGCCACTGGAGTTTTGTGACAGCCGTGCCGCGCCGGTGACCGATGAGTGGGTGAGAGTGAGTGAATGAGTCAGTGACACTCACACGCACACTCACAGTAACACACTCACTCACACACTCTCTCTCTCGTCCAGAGCTGCATCCACGCTGTCATGGCAGATTCCGCTCACTCCCGATCACAGTCTTTAATGCCCGCCCAGCCCCATTCAGCTCATTCCCGATCACATGACTCATAAACTGCAAGTCACAGGATCCAGTAAATAACACTTGCGTTTCATGCATTCAACTCAAATGCAACAGGATCCAGTCACGTGCAGTTTGCGTTTTTTTGCCTCAAGGTAAAAAAATGGTGATGTGAAACCAGCTGCCAAGTCTTTTTTGTGAGACAAATACAGTTGGAGCGTGGCTTGATGTCCAAGGTTTCCACAAATGCGCTGGCAATCGCTGTGTCTGCTCCATGGCGAGAAATGGTATGAACTATAGAATGTCAGATTGTATTCATCGTCGCCACATTGTGTGTTGTGTGAAATATGCAGGATGCACCACACAAAAATGAAAAAAGCGCATAGCGGAGCATGAAAAATGTCCCGTGCTCTGGAGTCCGTGCACAGTGCCGCGTCTGCCAATCTGAGGATGAAGAGACCGAGACGTGGCGGTAATGGCCGGAACCATCGCTGCCCCGTGAAGCATTCTGCACATTATCTTCGATGCTACATTTCCTAGAGGAATGATCTTCAGAAAATACTTGTCTATTTGTATTAGCATAGAATAGCGCCATCGTAGCATCGGCTATTATCTGACCTCCGTCTACGCAGATCGGGTGTGCTTCGCTTCTGCATATGAAGTGTATACAGCTTATGGCACTGCTCAGTGGCTTCTTGGTATATAAATGCACTGAGTGTACCCATCGGGAATATGTTATGATTTAGAGGGTGTCACGCACTCAGAACGCGTCAGTGCCTTTATCCTTCCCGTGAGAGATTTTATCATGAATTTATAAAGAAGACCATTACTGGATGGTTTGTGCGGCCTCCATTTTCTCCTATGTCTGTGCGGAGCTGCCCCAGCCTTTCTTCCTGCCCCTCAGGATCCATTTCCCAGATCTCATGGACACCTAGCGTCTGAGCTCTGTATTTTACAATTTACTATCGAGGTCATCACAGATGAGACCGAGTGCAGAGGAAAACCCGTCCACCAACAAAATACAGGAGAATCAGAGGAAGAGGAAAAGGCCACATTGGTGGGTCCCCACTCAAGAGCGAGACAATAGTTCCAACCCACTGTTCCTCAAAACCACAGGAGCTGGGACGTAAGCGGAAAAATAACTTACACGCCTCTCTGAAAGTAGCAAACCGGCTGCGCTCCCCGAAAATCCTTCCAGAGAGGCAGCTTGGGCTCTGATGATCCAGTGACCAGGACAGATAGCACCGGTGTGGCGGACTGAGGTGTGCAATTGTCTCACGAATGCAGCAACTGGATCCATGCTGAAATGTAATGAAAAGTGAGCTAGCTATAATGTCACAATGTGACTGCAGGATAGCGAGGGACAGGGGGTCCAATATTACCCCTAATGGTGGAGATGTCAGCGTCTTCTGATTTAACATTCCGCTGACTAGGGATGAGCGAACCTGAGGTTTGGTGTTCAGACCTTTATTAAAAAACAGAGTTTGGGTTCGCAGTTTGGATTCTTTATGGACGAGCACAACTCACGTGAGCATCACTGTGCTCGGGTACACTCAGTGCTCGGGTACGCTCGGTGTTCAGCCCAGTGCGAACCACTTGCTGTGGTTGAATATTTCACACTGGGGGTAACAAAGGCGTGATCGGATATAGTATGCAACCCCAAACAAAAAATATGGAAAAACCTCGCCCCCGGAAGTGATCTGCTCATGGCTGGGTGCACGTGGGCAGAGACCCGAACTATCGTATATTATAAAACTCCATATTTACTTCATTAAAATCACCAGACATAAGGAGGACATCACAGCATGAGGGGGACAGGAAGGTTGTGATGTCCTCGCGTCTGCCCACCTGGCCATTTTAATGAGGTGTAAATGTGAAGTTTTAGGATCTTCGTCTGTGTGTCTTCATTTGTTTTATGACTCTTCTGTTTTGCCGAGGCGTCCGAGCTGCGGATCTGGAACATGAACTCAGGAGCTGAGCTGACGTCGTTGCTTTTTCCACGGAGACCCGAACTGCCCCATTAGTGACTTCCAGTGGGGTTCAGGTCAAGTCTAGGTCCCAAACCAAACTTAATTTAAGATTCAGCTGACCTCACCAAACTGAATGTCCACGGGTCCACTCATCTCCACCACGCGGTCTGGGGTCGGGCAAAGTAAGTTATAAGCAGAATCCAGACACTCGTTATGAGACGTCAACCCCCGGGGTGGAGGTGATGATGATGATGAGACTCAGGTACCTGAGGCGCACGTGTACTGTACTGTGCTATGTGACTGTCAGGGTGAGGAGTGAGACAACAGAAGATGACGATGAGGGTGTAGATCCCACGTGGTGTGAGCCCAGAGGCATGCAGTTTAGTAGTTCAGCAGAGGAGGAGGAAGACGAGGAGGTTACGTTGCCTCTTCCTGCACAAACCACGAGAAGCATCTTCAGCCATAACTCCGGCTGTGGCCAGCAGCGGTCGGAAGTCTGCAGTGCGCATGGGCCGCAAAGGTTTCCTAGCCAGGGCCTTTTTGAAGTCCGCAAAGGATGACCCAAATTGCGTTATCTGCCAACTTTATAAAAAAAATGCCTCAGAAGAGGAAGACATTCCAATAATTTGACAACTACATGCATGAACCGGCACATGCGCAACCACCATGCATTACTGTGGGAAGCTTACTGCACTAAACCACAGCCTAACGGACGTTCCCAACCACCGGCTGCCCCATCAACCACTTCTGCTCCTTCTTCCTCCTCCGTCACCGTGGCAAGTGTTCTCACACAGGTCTCCGGCCGCTAAACCTCAACTTGTTTACACACTACAGTCGGGGTGAGTGACAGCCTGTCAGCTTTTACAGAAGTGGACAGTTCTGGTGTTTTTGAACGATCTCAGATGCCGAGCACACCACATCTTTCTCAATCCACCATAACATCTCCGCCTGCACCTCCCTTGCAGTCCACCAGTTTGTTGTGTACAGCCTACTCCGCCTTCTCTCAGAACAGCAGCCAGCCCTCGGTCCCGCAGTTGTGGTCACGTAAAGATTATTTCCTTGGTGTGATGTACATTGTGTATCCTCAGTGTGTTGGTGATTGTGTACCTTCATGTTTTATCCTCAGTTTTGTGGTGATTGTGTCTTGTCACGTTGTATCCTCGGTGTGATGTAGATTGTGTATATGTGGCGCCCCTGAGGCTTCAGTCGCCATAGGGTACTGCACCTCCCCAGAGGTGCAGTATTCATCCCGGGTACAGAGGAGGTCATTGCCAGTAAACCACCACAACCCACAAAACACACAGTTAGTTCCCCTTCCACTAGGACTGGGTTAGGGTAGGGACATGGGGGGTGGCCATAACAAAGTAGTGGACCTCCTGCCCACTAGTTCAGCAACCGGGGGGGGTGAAGCCAGACAGGGGAGCGAGGCGACAAACACACAGACAGTTAAGGTCAGCCAAGGAACAAGTACAAAGTGGAGAGGAGATGGTTGCTGGGGAGAGATCTGCGTCGTGGGTCCCTCAGGACCAAGCGCAGAAAGCAGGGTGCAGAGCCCTAGGCTGGTGGGTACTTCAAGTCCCATCAGCAGAATCCGTCGGGCAGGAGATTGCAAGTCTCCTGGCCCACCAAAAGTGCCCGGGGCACAGCAGCATACCAGAGCCTGTGACAAAAGAGCGGCACCAGTAAAGGGCTCGCGCTGCCTGCCATACGGAACAGGACCGGAGCTAATACAAGGCAGAGGGTCCCAGCGTAGCTTCAGACCGCAGGGACCCGCACAACACAGCGCAGGCAGGAAGGACTCAGAGAGAAACACCGGCTCTGACCTCCGAACTATCTGGGATCGGCTGGAGCCCATGACAGCGGAGTCAAGCACTCCAGAGGCGGTGATTCTTCTGTAAGTAAAGAACTTTGATTGCAACCCCCGTGTCATCCAATCTTTCCCATACCCTATCCTCACCGTAGCTGCACGGCAGCAGGAGACTACTACTCCTAAAACCATCGCGGGGGCCTGGGCTCTGCCTGTGGAGAGCTGTACCATCTGTGCTGTGCTACCATCTGCCCCCGAGGACACCTCCCGCAGCGGTGGCTCCTATATTAGCCGCAAACCACAGGTGGCGTCACGAATACTGACTTTATTATCCTGTGTAAATAACGCCTCAATCTTTGACTCCGCCGGGGTTACGGAACCGGGTTCGGGACGCTGTGACATACCAACCTCCTCATACCGGCCCGGTGACGAGTAACCCCTCACACCCAGAGGACGTGTCATATGCTCAGTGTGTTGGTGATTGTGTACCTTCAAGTTTTATCCTCGGTGTGTTGGTGATTGTGTATTTACCCACGGTGCAAGGGGTTAACTTTACTTGTCGCCGGGTTGGTGATGTCGGGTCACGGGTGGCCCTGCTCGGCTTCGTGGCCCGAGGCGTCCCATAAAAGGGGAGGATGATGGGGATAATGTGTCTCGTGACGCACCTACAGTATGCGGCTAGAAATTATCCGCCACTGCTGTCGCTGTCCTCCGGGACAGATGGTTGTAGCAGCTAAGATGGTTCTGCTCCCCACAGGTGGAGCGGGCCCTGGGGAGGATCATGGGCTGGTAGTCTATGGTGGTGTACACTGGGGAGCGGGGCTGAGGACGCCAACAGTAACTGGATGATACAGACTGGTAGTTTCTTTTACCTTTCACTGGTCAATTATTATAGTCCCAGGTTACAGTGGTCCGGTCAGCCGGGAAGCAGTGAGGAATCCATTCTCTGCCAGGTACGTTGGAGACCTTCCTTAGTGCGCTCTGACTGTGGATAGCTGTGGCCTGGAGCAGCACAGCGTCCCTCTCCCTAGGTGTAATTTGCCTTGTCTCTTGTGGCGGGCCGGATGTAGGGCCCGCTGGTATTTCTGCAACCCCGGGCTTTATTATGACTTGGGAGTCTGTTGGGCCAGGCGGTCTGGAACCTCCTACCCTCCGGGTTTACTGCTGGGCCGTTAGTACCTGACAGTCGAGGACCCCGGTGTCCTGATTCAGCACTCTCTAACAGCGACCGCTCTCTTTCACTAATTCACGGCTACTAGAGTTCTGAGGTCCCTCTTCCTGTTCCTCTCTCTCTAACCCCTCCCCGGCCCAGAATGCACAGTGAAGCTCGCCCCAAACAGGACTTGAGCTCCCCCTTCTGGCCTGGATTAGGAAGTGGTGTGTGTGTGTGTGTGTGTGTGTGTGTGTACCTGGCATAGAGGTCTCCCTGCTGCTTCCAGGCATAGCATTGCCCTCCGGTGAGGAGAACAATGCCACTGTGGCTCCCATGACCACTGGGGTGCCACAATTGTCTTACCTTGTTGTATCCTTGGTGTGATGTACATTGTGTATCCTCAGTATGTTGGTGATGGTGTACCTTCATGGTTTTATCCTCGGTGTGATGGTGATTGTGCACAAGTTATATGGTCTCATTTTCCTCAGTGTTTGCACATCCTCCATTTGATCTATGGCCGGGTTCCTATATCCACAGGGTGCACGGAGGAAGAGAGCCTGTATGTCTACAAAGAGGACAATGTTATGGAGTTTGACGGAGAGATGTCGGCTGACGTGTTAGTGGACTTCCTTCTGGATGTAAGTTCATAGATGGAGGTACCCCCTCCCTCTCTGTGCTTGAAAAGTTGTTGATGTTGTCTGCTCTCCTGCAGTTAATTGAAGACCCGGTTGAGATAATCAATGACAAGGCAGAGCTGAAGGCCCTGGACAGGATGGAGGAAGAGACCAGAGTCATCGGCTTCTTCAGGGATGAAAACTCAGAACGTGAGTATAACATAAGAGGTAACCAGGATTGTGGATTGCACCGGACTGTGAGCCGAAGTGTGGGGGAAAGACTATTCTGGGGGATGGTGAGGGATGATTGAGCTACTGTGACGCCCTGGGCAAGCCAGGGGTCACAAGTCACAACACCACACGCACCCCACATTCCCTGTAGGTACACCGAAGTCAAAACAGAAATCCTTGTTGCCTTCCTCCAGGGGCTGGTGTTCACACCAGGGGGTGGGCCAGGCGGTTGGCTCCGCCCACCGAGGAGTTCACAGCTCTGGAGGCGGGAAAACCAGGCAGATAAGCTAGGGAAGTGAAGGAGTAAACAGTGAAGTGGTAAAGGAGGAAAGTGAGAGAAGTGACAAGAGAAAGTGACAGCAAGAAGCCTGAAGTTGGTCCGGGTGTGTGCCCCGGACTGAGACAGCAAGGTTGGCAGACGGCGGTGACCGTCTGCAGGAGAGATTGCTCGGAGGTTGCCGAAAGGACCGTGGACGGGTGGTGACCCGGCGGTACCGGAGCGGTATACAAAGAACAGTCAGCACCAGGGCAGGGGCCTTTCGGATCCCGGCAAGGCTAGGAGTCGCCATAATTTGCCAAATCCATCAGTGAAGGGGACGACTGTCTCCCAACAACCAAGTCCCGATTGAAGGCAACAGTCCGACCGTTAAGGGGAGACATCGCCACCGCCAAGGCACCAGTTTCTCAGGGCCAGCGCCTGCGGGCAAGAGTGGAGCTCCTCCGGCACATATCCAGGTCGGGGAGCGGGTTACCGGTGGGAACCCATCGCTACCAAACAACTACACATAGGTGCAGGGAAGAGACCGTCACCGTCAACTGCAGGGGACATCAGCACCGCAACCGTCCGAGGGACCCGTCCAACCAGCCGTTTGTTTACCGAGAACTGTGTCGTGTTTACTGGCTGAGTGAGTACCTCCGTGCCGTGCAGCACAGCGCTGCCCCTGCGCCCCTGCACCTCCACAGGCCCCATAGCCCGCCTGCCCACCATCCCAACCCCATCACTGGGCCCCGGGACCACCAATCCCCTACCCACGGAGGGGCAAATCAACAACTGGCTGCTCCATACCACCACTCCCGGGATCCCCAGCCAGAGCAGCGGTGGTGTCCACCTAATCACCACAACCGTGGGTGGCGTCACGGACAATAAACAATCCCCACAACCAAACCCCTTTCACTCACGGGCGAGGAGCGCCGCTAGAGTCCCCGGGATCCGGCCCATCGCTCGAGCCACCGAGCAGCAGCAGGCCGCGGCAGCAGCGGCAGCCGGACCCGAGCAGTGGGAGAGCGCGGCGTCCCCTCCTCCGCCCGAGACACTACCACCATGACTCGATCAACCTGTTGTCACCTGGTCCTCCAGTGTCCCACCTCTAGGCTACACTGGGGAAGTGATTTGCCTACTTGCCTTCATGCACTGATACATTTCTGATTTGTGCATTTTCCACCTCTGCAGATTACAAGGCATTTGAGGAGGCAGCAGAGAATTTCCATCCATACATTAAATTCTTTGCAACATTCGACAAGTCGGTAAGATGGAGTGTGGGGCGTAGGTACAGTATATGGCCTGGTGCTTCTGGGGTCAGATATGAAGCAAGGGGAAGAAGTTATTGAAGAGGTTATGGAGGATCCTTCATATCAGCTCCAGATATGTGTGAGCAACACATCTAGATCCCAGGCCTCGTGTGGGGGGGGGGGGGAGAAGAGGAGGTTATGGAGGATCCTTCAGGTCAACTCCAGATATGTGTGAGGAACACATCTAGATCCCAGGCCTCGTGTGGGGGGGGAGAAGAGGAGGTTATGGAGGATCCTTCATATCAGCTCCAGATATGTGTGAGGAGCACATCTAGATCCCAGGCCTCGTGTGGGGGGGAGAAGAGGAGGTTATGGAGGATCCTTCATATCAGCTCCAGATATGTGTGAGGAACACATCTAGATCCCAGGCCTCGTGTGGGGGGGAGAAGAGGAGGTTATGGAGGATCCTTCAGGTCAACTCCAGATATGTGTGAGGGACACATTTAGACCCCAGGTAAGTGTAAGGCACAAGTGTAGATCCCAGGCCTCAGTGTAAATGGGGTGAGGTATGGGTTGGGGGGGTAGGAGGTTATGGAGGTTCCTTCAGATTAGCTCTGGATGTGTAAGGCACAAGTGTAGACCCCCAGGCCTCAGTGTAAATTGGGTGAGGTATGGGGGGGGAAGGAAGTTATGGAGGTTCCTTCAGATCAGCTCTGGATATGTGTAAGGCACAAGTGTAGACCCCCAGGCCTCAGTGTAAATTGGGTGAGGTATGGGGGGGGAAGGAGGTTATGGAGGTTCCTTCAGATCAGCTCTGGATATGTGTAAGGAAAAAGTCTAGATCCAAGGCCTTGGTGTAAATGGGGGGAGGTATAGATAGGGTGACAGGACGAGATTATGGAGGATCCTGCACATCAGCTCCGGGTATGTGTGATGACCACATTTAGATCCCAGGCCTCGGTGTGGGGGGAGAGGAGGAGGTTATGGAGGATCCTTTAGATCAGGTCCTGATATGTGTGAGGGACACATTTAGACCACAGGCCTCAGTGTAAATGGGGTGAGATATGGGGTGAGAGGAGGAGATTATGAAATATCCTTCACATCAGTTCCAGAAATGTGTGAGGGACACATCTAGATCCCAGGCCTCTGTGTAATGGGGTGAGGTATAGAGCTGTTATCAGTCATTGTACAAGAGGAGGAGGAGGTGAGCTGTGACATCACCTATTGGGAATACTGGATCCTGTGTTATCTACTGTATATAGAGGTCTTATCAGTCATTGTGCAGGAGGGGGAGGTGGTGAGCTGTGATATCACCTATTGTGAATGATGAATCCTTTTGTTAACAAAAAGAGACCGTTGCACTCTGAAATGCTAAATCGTGCAACCAATGAATACAAGAATATAAATATGCATACTGCTTAAGGAAAACAAAAATGGCCATTTCTTCGGCGCTCCATTGGGAGACCCAGACGATTGGGTGTATAGCACTGCCTCCGGAGGCCACACAAAGCAATTACACTAAAAAGTGTAAGGCCCCTCCCCTTCTGGCTATACACCCCCAGTGGGATCACTGGCTCACCAGTTTTCTGCTTTGTGCGAAGGAGGTCAGACATCCACGCATAGCTCCACTGTTTAGTCAGCAGTAGCTGCTGACTATGTCGGATGGAAGAAAAGAGGGCCCATATAGGGCCCCCAGCATGCTCCCTTCTTACCCCACTTGTGGTTTGTAAGGTTGAGGTACCCATTGCGGGTACGGAGGCTGGAGCCCACATGCTGTTTTCCTTCCCCATCCCCCTGAGGGGCTCTGAGGAAGTGGGATCTTACCGGCCCCCAAGCCCTGAGGCCGGGCTCCATCCACAGACCCAGTGAACCTGCTGGATACGGAGCTGGGTACCGTTCAGGGACAAGGCCCTGCAACTTTCAGGTACTCTGTGTCCCCGTACAGACAGGCACGCACACGCCAGACTTGCTGGGTGTGTTAGTGCGCCGGGGACAGTAGCGCTGCACGCTGGGGTTTGAGTCACAGCAGCTTAGCTGTGTGACTTCATGTGCTGGGAACTACCGCGCCGGCCACTCTCGGAGCGGCGGCGCGGCTGGGACTTGTAGTGCGCCGGGGACTTAGCGCCGACCGCGCTTTTACGGCGGCGGCGCTTATAAATTTAGTCCCCGGCTTTTGCGGCCTAGCTCCGCTTCGTTCCCGCCCCCTCCCTGTCACTCAGGGAATGGGACAGACGCTGTGCAATCGTCAGCGCCGAGGGCTGGAGCCTTATTTACATGCTCCAGCCCTCTCACTAGGCACAGTGGGACGCAGGTTTCCCGCTTTTGGTCTGAGCACGCCCAGGGCCCGCCCCCCCTCCACAGGACGCCGGCAGCCATTCCTGCATGCAGTCTGGCTGGAGGACGGACACAGGCTCTGGGAGACCCAGACTAGGGATTTCTGGCGACCACACACCCGCGTTTAGCGGGCGGTAAGCAGCACATTAGTGCTGGCCCCACTAGTGCCACAGTGTTGTATTGGTGTACTTTTTCCTGTACCAGATATATATATATATATACTGCACTGTACGGTCGCTTCTTGGCTGTATACCCCTATATTGCTCTGAGGAGACAGCAACATGTCATCCACAAAACGCAAGGGTGCCAAGGCACGGGCTGTATACACTGCTTGTACAGCATGTGGGGCTAATCTACCAGCAGGCTCCAACGACTCTCATTGTGTGCAATGTTCGGTCCCGGTGCCACTTCGGCAGCCGGACTCTATGGTAGTAGTGGCCCAGGCAGAGACGCCTGTGAACCCTGCCCCGGTGACGGGGACAGAATTTGCAGTCTTTGCTGACAAAATGTCTGTGACCATGACAAAAATCCTGGAGACCTTGCAGTCCAGGCCAGTTGCTCAGACCATGGACACTGCTGTGGCTATGTTCCCAGGTCCCCCTCAGTTGGAACTAATCCGTACTTCAAGGGGGTCCCAGGCATCACAGGCTGAGGGCTCTGACTCTGATGACAGTCCCAGGCAGCCTAAGCGAACTCGCTGGGAGAGACCCTCCACGTCATCACGCGGGTCAGGGTCTCAGCGAGAAGGGTCTCTATATGATGAGACAGAGGTGGGTGATCAGGAGTCTGGTCCTGACACCGCACTCAATTTGGATACGCCAGATGGTGACGCCATGGTAAATGACCTTATAGCGGCCATCAATAGGCTGTTGGATATTTCTCCCCCAGCTCCTTCAGCAGAGGAGGCAGCTGCCCAGCAGGAGAAATTCCATTTCCTGTATCCCAAGCGTAAATTGAGTACTTTTCTGGACCACTCTGACTTCAGAGCATCAATCCAGAAACACCATGCTTATCCGGACAAGCGTTTTTCCAAACGTCTTAAGGATACACGTTATCCCTTTCCCCCTGACGTGGTCAAGCGCTGGACCCAGTGTCCGAAAGTGGACCCTCCAATATCCAGGCTTGCAGCTAGATCCATAGTTGCAGTGGAGGATGGGGCTTCACTTAAAGATGCCAATGACAGACAGATGGACCTTTGGTTGAAATCTGTCTATGAAGCTATTGGCGCGTCGTTTGCTCCAGCATTCGCGGCCGTGTGGGCGCTCCAAGCTATTTCAGCTGGTCTGGCACAGGTGGACTCTTTCTTAAGTCCAGCAGTGCCGCAAGTGGCGTCCTTAACTACGCAAATGACTGCGTTTGCGACCTACGCTATCAATGCGGTACTAGACTCTACGAGCCGTACCTCAATGGCATCCGCCAACTCTGTCGTTTTGCGCAGAGCCTTGTGGTTAAAAGAATGGAAAGCAGATTCTGCTTCTAAAAAATGTTTAACCAGCTTGCCATTATCTGGAGACAGACTGTTTGGTGAGCAATTGGCGGAAATCATTAAACAGTCCAAAGGTAAGGACTCTTCCTTACCCCAGCCCAGATCAAGCAAACCTCAACAGAGGAAGTGGCAGTCAAAGTTTCGGTCCTTTCGAGGCTCGGGCAAGCCCCAATTCTCCTCGTCCAAAGGGACTCAGAAAGAGCAAAGGAGCTCTGATTCCTGGCGGACTCACTCACGCCCCAAGAAAGCAACCGGAGGTACCGCTTCCAAGGCGGCTGCCTCATGACTTTCGGCCGCCTCCCTCCGCATCCTCGGTCGGTGGCAGGCTCTCCCGCTTTTGCGACATTTGGCTGCCACAGGTCAAAGACCGGTGGGTAACAGACATTTTGTCTCACGGGTACAGGATAGAGTTCAGTTCTCGGCCTCCGCCTCGGTTCTTCAGAACTTCCCCACACCCCGACCGAGCAGATGCCCTTCTGCAGGCGGTGCATTCTCTAAGAGCAGAAGGAGTGGTGGTCCCTGTTCCTCTTCGGGAACGAGGGCAAGGTTTTTACTCCAATCTCTTTGTGGTGCCAAAAAAGGACGGCTCATTCCGTCCTGTTCTGGACCTAAAACTGCTCAACAAGCATGTGAACGCCAGGCGGTTCCGGATGGAATCCCTCCGCTCAGTCATTGCCTCAATGTCTCAAGGAGATTTCCTAGCATCAATAGACATCAAAGATGCTTATCTCCATGTGCCGATTGCTACAGAGCACCAACGCTTTCTACGCTTCGTGATAGGAGACGACCATCTTCAGTTCGTAGCTCTGCCATTTGGTCTGGCGACAGCCCCACGGGTGTTCACCAAGGTCATGGCGGCAGTGGTAGCAGTCTTGCACTCTCAGGGACACTCTGTGATCCCTTACTTGGACGATCTACTTGTCAAGGCACCCTCTCAGGAGGCATGCCAACTCAGCCTGGATGTTGCACTGGAGACTCTCCAGACGTTCGGGTGGATCATCAACTTCTCAAAGTCAACTCTGTTACCGACCCAATCACTGACGTATCTTGGCATGGAGTTTCATACTCTCTCAGCGATAGTGAAGCTTCCGCTGGACAAGCAGCGGTCACTACAGACTGGGGTGCAGGCTCTCCTTCAAAGTCAGTCGCACTCCTTAAGACGCCTCATGCACTTCCTCGGGAAGATGGTGGCGGCAATGGAGGCGGTTCCGTTTGCGCAGTTTCATCTGCGCCCTCTTCAATGGGACATTCTCCGCCAATGGGACGGGAAGTCAACATCCCTGGACAGGAAAGTCTCCCTTTCCCAGACGGCCAAGGACTCTCTGCAGTGGTGGCTTCTTCCCACCTCATTATCACAGGGAAGATCCTTCCTACCACCGTCCTGGGCGGTGGTCACGACAGACGCGAGTCTGTCAGGGTGGGGAGCAGTTTTTCTCCACCACAGGGCTCAGGGTACGTGGACCCAGCAGGAGTCCACCCTTCAGATCAATGTTCTGGAAATCAGAGCAGTGTATCTTGCCCTACTAGCCTTCCAGCAGTGGCTGGAAGGAAGGCAGATCCGAATTCAGTCGGACAACTCCACAGCGGTGGCATACATCAACCACCAAGGGGGGGACACGCAGTCGGCAAGCCTTCCAGGAAGTCCGGCGGATTCTGATGTGGGTGGAAGCCACGGCCTCCACCATATCCGCAGTTCACATCCCCGGCGTAGAAAACTGGGAAGCAGACTTCCTCAGTCGCCAGGGCATGGACGCAGGGGAATGGTCCCTTCACCCGGACGTGTTTCAGGAAATCTGTCGCCGCTGGGGAAGGCCGGACGTCGACCTAATGGCGTCCCGGCACAACAACAAGGTCCCAACCTTCATGGCACGGTCTCGCGATCACAGAGCTCTGGCGGCAGACGCCTTAGTGCAAGATTGGTCGCAGTTCCGGCTCCCTTATGTGTTTCCACCTCTGGCACTCTTGCCCAGAGTGCTACGCAAGATCAGATCCGACTGCAGCCGCGTCATACTCGTCGCCCCAGACTGGCCAAGGAGGGCGTGGTATCCGGATCTGTGGCATCTCACGGTCGGCCAACCGTGGGCTCTACCAGACCGACCAGACTTGCTGTCCCAAGGGCCGTTTTTCCATCGGAATTCTGCGGCCCTGAACCTGACTGTGTGGCCATTGAGTCCTGGATCCTAGCGTCTTCAGGATTATCCCAAGGGGTCGTTGCCACCATGAGACAGGCTAGGAAGCCCACGTCCGCTAAGATCTACCACAGAACGTGGAGGATATTCTTATCCTGGTGCTCTGCTCAGGGAGTGTCTCCCTGGCCATTTGCATTGCCTACATTTCTTTCTTTCCTGCAATCTGGGTTAGAAAAAGGTTTGTCGCTCGGCTCCCTTAAAGGGCAAGTCTCGGCGCTATCCGTCTTTTTTCAGAAGCGTCTAGCACGACTTTCTAAGGTACGCACGTTCCTGCAGGGGGTTTGTCATATCGTACCCCCGTACAAGCGGCCATTAGATCCATGGGATCTGAACAGGGTACTAGTTGCCCTCCAGAAGCCGCCCTTCGAGCCTCTGAGGGAGGTTTCACTTTCTAGACTATCACAGAAAGTGGCTTTTCTGGTAGCGATCACATCTCTTCGGAGAGTGTCTGAGCTAGCAGCGCTGTCATCCAAGGCTCCCTTCCTGGTCTTCCACCAGGACAAGGTAGTGCTGCGACCCATTCAGGAGTTTCTCCCGAAGGTGGTATCCTCTTTTCATCTTAATCAGGATATCTCTTTGCCTTCTTTTTGTCCTCATGCAGTTCATCGGTATGAGAAGGATTTACATTTGTTAGATCTGGTGAGAGCACTCAGAATCTACATTTCCCACACGGCGCCCCTGCGCCGTTCGGATGCACTCTTTGTCCTTGTCGCTGGTAAGCGCAAAGGGTCGCAGGCTTCTAAGGCCACCCTGGCTCGATGGATCAAAGAACCAATTCTTGAAGCCTACCGTTCTGCTGGGCTTCCGTTTCCATCAGGGCTGAAGGCCCATTCTACCAGAGCCGTGGGTGCGTCCTGGGCATTACGACACCAGGCTACGGCTCAACAGGTGTGCCAGGCAGCTACCTGGTCGAGTCTGCACACTTTCACCAAACATTATCAGGTGCATACCTATGCTTCGGCGGACGCCAGCCTAGGTAGAAGAGTCCTGCAGGCGGCAGTTGCCTCCCCGTAGGGGAGGGCTGTCTTTGCAGCTCTAACATGAGGTATTCTGTACCCACCCAGGGACAGCTTTTGGACGTCCCAATCGTCTGGGTCTCCCAATGGAGCGCCGAAGAAGAAGGGAATTTTGTTACTTACCGTAAATTCCTTTTCTTCTAGCTCCTATTGGGAGACCCAGCACCCGCCCTGTTGTCCTTCGGGATTTTTGGTTGTTTTCGGGTACACATGTTGTTCATGTTGAATGGTTTTCAGTTCTCCGACGATACTTCGGAGTGAATTTGTTTAAACCAGTTATTGGCTTTCCTCCTTCTTGCTTTAGCACTAAAACTGAAGCAGCCCGTGATCCCACGGGGGGTGTATAGCCAGAAGGGGAGGGGCCTTACACTTTTTAGTGTAATTGCTTTGTGTGGCCTCCGGAGGCAGTGCTATACACCCAATCGTCTGGGTCTCCCAATAGGAGCTAGAAGAAAAGGAATTTACGGTAAGTAACAAAATTCCCTTCTTCTATATCTGCCCAGTAGCCACATCACAGCCTATCTTGTATACTGGGGGCCTACACTGAAGCGCAGCCTCTTTTTGGGTTACAAACCTCCATGTGTATGGGCAATAGGAACCTGTTACTATAGAATATAATCACCTGTGGCTAATGGGGGAGGGGTGCACAGTCAGAGGACTCCATAATGTAGACAAAAAGACTGATGGCACTCCCAAAATGCAGTCTGAACAGGTGTAAAACTGAACATGACATAAAATAACAAAAAAAGACACATGGATAAATCACATGGGTAAATCTCTCATCAGGTGGCAAGGTCACTGACCCTGAAAATTAATGAGGTGGATTTCTATGAACCATTTATGGATGAACCAGTCACCGTCCCTGATAAACCCTACACCGAGGAGGAGCTGGTGGACTTCATCAACAAGCACCGGAGGTGAATATCCCGAGAACACTCTCCTACTACAAGCTCATCACAGAGCCGTCCCCCGCTCATCACAGAGCCGACCCCCGCCCATCACAGATCCATGATGCTCTCATCACAGATCCGACCCCCGCCCATCACAGATCCGACCCCCGCCCATCACAGATCCGACCCCCACCCATCACAGATCCATGATGCTCTCATCACAGAGCCGACCCCCGCCCATCACAGATCCGACCCCCGCCCATCACAGATCCATGATGCTCTCATCACAGAGCCGACCCCCGCCCACCACAGAGCCGACCCCCACCCATCACAGAGCCGACCCCCGCCCATCACAGATCCATGATGCTCTCATCACAGAGCCGACCCCCAGCTCATCACAGAGCCGACCCCCGCCCATCACAGAGCCGACCCCCGCCATCACAGAGCCGACCCCCGCCCATCACAGAGCCGACCCCCGCCCATCACAGAGCCATGATGCTCTCATCACAGATCCGACCCCCGCCCATCACAGATCCGTCCCCCGCTCATCACAGAGCCAACCCCCGCCCATCACAGAGCCGACCCCCGCCCATCACAGATCCATGATGCTCTCATCACAGATCCGACCCCCGCCCATCACAGAGCCAACCCCCGCCCATCACAGATCCGACCCCCGCCCATCACAGATCCGACCCCCGCCCATCACAGATCCATGATGCTCTCATCACAGAGCCGACCCCCGCCCATCACAGAGCCGACCCCCGCCCATCACAGATCCATGATGCTCTCATCACAGAGCCGACCCCCGCCCATCACAGAGCCGACCCCCGCCCATCACAGAGCCGACCCCCGCCCATCACAGAGCCGACCCCCGCCCATCACAGAGCCGACCCCCGCCCATCACAGAGCCGACCATCACAGATCCGAACCCCGCCCATCACAGATCCAAACCCCGCCCATCACAGATCCGAACCCCGCCCATCACAGATCCAAACCCCGCCCATCACAGATCCAACCCCCGCCCATCACAGATCCAACCCCCGCCCATCACAGATCCAACCCCCGCCCATCACAGATCCATCCTACACTCAAAAGGTACATCCCACACTTATTGTAGAGCATTCCTCACAGATCCATGCTGGTCTCATCACCAATCCATCCCAAGCTTATCGCAAATCTGTGTTGCACTCATCACAGATCCGTCCCCTGCTCATCACAGATCTGGCATCTGCTCATCACAGATCTATTATCACTCATCAAAGATCCATCCTGTACTCATCACAGATCCATCTTATACTTTTCACAGATCCATGCCCCGCTCATCACAGAACCGTCCCACACTCATCATAGATCAGTCCCCCACTCATGACAAATCCAACCCCCGATCATAAATTAGTTCCCCACTCATTACGGAGCCATCCTGTGCTCATCACAGATCCGTCCCACTCATCACAAATCCATCACCCTCTTGTCACAGATCCATCGAGCACTCATCACAGTGTGGCAACTGCACCTGTGTCCTGCTGCCATCCCACCTCAGTCCTCCACACCTCTGTCCTGCTGCCATCCCACCTCGGTCCTCCACACCTCTGTCCCGCTGCCATCCCACCTCGGTCCTCCACACCTCTGTCCCGCTGCCATCCCACCTCGGTCCTCCACACCTCTGTCCCGCTGCCATCCCACCTCGTTCCTCTACACCTCTGTCCCGCTGCCATCCCACCTCAGTCCTCTACACCTCTGTCCCGCTGCCATCCCACCTCAGTCCTCCACACCTCTGTCCCGCTGCCATCCCACCTCGGTCCTCTACACCTCTGTCCCTTTGCCATCCCACCTCAGTCCTCCACACCTCTGTCCCGCTGCCATCCCACCTCGGTCCTCCACACCTCTGTCCCGCTGCCATCCCACCTCAGTCCTCCACACCTCTGTCCCGCTGCCATCCCACCTCGGTCCTCCACACCTCTGTCCCGCTGCCATCCCACCTCGGTCCTCCACACCTCTGTCCCGCTGCCATCCCACCTCAGTCCTCCACACCTCTGTCCCGCTGCCATCCCACCTCAGTCCTCCACACCTCTGTCCCGCTGCCATCTCAGCTTTGCCCGACAGCCAATGTACCTCCGTCATCCTTGATAAAATATTTAATCCTTTCTTCTATTGTTATAGGGCAACCTTGAGGAAGCTTCGTCCTGAAGACATGTTTGAGACATGGGTAGGTGGAAGACCCTGTAGCTGGAGAATCAATGTGCAAGGAAATGGAGGACGGTGAGGGGGAGGCTGCGTATTTGGGATACTCATGTAGGTTTTCCAGCCTTAGGATATTAATAAGCCGTCAATTTCAGATCAGAGGGGTCTTTCCCCAATCTCTCATAAAATACATTTGCATGGTCTTTGTTCTAACCCTCATCCTGGCAAGCTTTAGATAAACCTACTAGTTGGATGCTAATATGATATATCTGGGCAGGGCTGCCATCAGGACATAGTTATGGGGCTCGGTGAAGAGGGGGGCCCGGGGTAATTACTTTATGTTTTATTACGCCCTGGGCCCTGCCTCCAGCTCTTCACCAGGCCCCCCTTCGCCCCAGGCCTTCCCCCCCCGCACCCCGTCACCAGGCCCACTCCGTCCCCAGGTCTCACCCCCCCAGCTCTTTACCGGGCCCCACTCCAGTCACCACCAGAGTTGCACTACTAATAAGGCCGCTGAAGCAGAGGGTGCTGCCGAGTGTGACATCATCAGTGAGGTCAGATGTTGCCGGCCCACCCTCTGTTCCTCGTGAGGTTTGTACTGAACATGCGCTAAATAGGCTGCCACACTCAGTACAAACGGGAAGTCACCGCAGCGCGCCAGGATTTAAGTGTCACAAGTATATATATATATTTATTTATTTATTTATATGATCTGACTGTATGTGTGTGTGTATGTACATATATATATACATATATATATATATATACACACACATACATATATATATATATATGTATATATATATATATATATATGCGCGCGCGCGTGCGTGCGTGTGTGTGTGTGTGTGTGTCCCGGCTCCTGGTCACGGCTCATACAGAGCATTATACTGTTGGAGGAGATTAAGTCCAGCAGCAATGCATTCAAGATAAAATCAAAAAGTCTTTATTGATGTCATCCAATAAAACTGATAAAATCCAAGTATGAAAAAAAATGAAGATAAAATCCCGGGAAACAACTTTACATGTTTCAATCAGCGAGTGACCTTAATCAGAGCACCATAATGTATATACAGGTCCACACTATCTTGATTTTGAGTTTGTCTGTATACACTATATGTATATAGTGTGGATGTGTGTACAGTATAGTGTTGTGTACACACTATATACAGACAGCAGCTTCTATTCTATATACAGCTAGCTGCAACGGATATTCTATATACAGCCAGGAGCCTCTATTTTATATACAGACATCAGCATTCTTTATTCTATATGCAGCCATCATCAGCCTCTATTTTGTATGCAGCAGGCAACAGACTATTCTGTATACAGTCCTCCACAGTATCTGTCATGTGTACAGCCCACAGAAACCTCTATTGTATATACAGCCCGCAGCAGCGTCTATTGTCTATACAGCCCGCAGCAGCCTCTATTGTGTATACAGCCCGCAGCAGCCTCCATTGTGTATACAGCCCGCAGCAGCCTCCATTGTGTATACAGCCCGCAGCAGCCTCCATTGTGTATACAGCCCGCAGCAGCCTCCATTGTGTATACAGCCCGCAGCAGCCTCCATTGTGTATACAGCCCGCAGCAGCCTCCATTGTGTATACAGCCCGCAGCAGCCTCCATTGGGTATACAGCCCGCAGCAGCCTCCATTGGGTATACAGCCCGCAGCAGCCTCCATTGGGTATACAGCCCGCAGCAGCCTCCATTGGGTATACAGCCCGCAGCAGCCTCCATTGGGTATACAGCCCGCAGCAGCCTCCATTGGGTATACAGCCCGCAGCAGCCTCTATTGGGTATACAGCCCGCAGCAGCCTCTATTGGGTATACAGCCCGCAGCAGCCTCTATTGGGTATACAGCCCGCAGCAGCCTCTATTGCGTATACAGCCCGCAGCAGCCTCTATTGCTTATACAGCCCACAGCAGCCTCTATTGTCTATACAGCCGGCAGCAGTCTCAGGGAGCAGTCCGGGGCAACAGTGCCAGTGAGCAGTCCTGTGAAGCTGTCCTGCGGAGCAGTGCCAGGGAGCAGTCTCGTGGAGCAGTGCCTGTGGAGCAGTGCTGGGGAGCAGCCCCAGGGAGCAGTGGTGGGAAGCAGTCCTGAGGAGCAATATCGGGGAGCAGTCCCATGGAGCAGTAGTCCCAGGGAACAGTCCTGTGGAGCAGTCTTGGGGAGCAGCGGCGGATGCCTAGCTCTTACAGCTAGATCTAGGAATATAAGCTAGGGTACTGTAGGAGTGTGATGAACGCTAGTGGAGGGAGAACGCTGGACGGATCCTTAGGAGACTGGTGACACCTCTGGGATCTGAGCTTCCCATCAATTTGTGAGACTCATTTGCTTTCTGTTGGTGCAGCAAGGGTTAATGACACGTTCCTTGCTGGCAGCCCCTGATTAGTTTCTCGGCTGCAGCTGGAATCGGGGCTTGTTTCTATTTAATGGTCATTAAATTGGTGTTTGTCCATCAATACCCAAACATGTATCACCAGTTAAAAAGCCGCCTCCGGAGGTCGTATGGAGGAAGGCGTCCAGGGCATGTATATTTCCTCCATTATACGTCCGTTCACCATATCTGTGTAAGGGGATACATACTGTGTGTATAGAGTCTAGTGCGAGGTGCAAGAGAATATCCGGGACACAGGGTTACTAAAGAGCTCTTGTATTACTTCATACAAGTGCACAAAACACAAAGGGTTAAACAGGTGCAGGGAGCAGAGGCTGGGAACAAGGTAAGCAGGAATGGATCCTCAAAGCTCAGCAGAAGCCTCAAGGTATAATCCAGCCTCTCCTCACTGTACTTATAAGTGTCCATGGCCGAGCAGAAGGGTCCTGTGCGGTCACGAGCTCCAGGATCCAAAACACAGGATGGCAAAAAAGTAGATCCTCCAAAGACGTCAGGAGACCAGGTTACAGGCAGACTGCAAACAGGATTCAGAAGCACCGGTCCATCAGCTGAGGAGGCTTAAGCAGGTAATTGGCAGGGAACAGGGCGGGAACATAGAAGCTGAGGAATCCATATTGACTGAGGGCAAAGGTGAGGGCAACAGAACAGGAAGTAAGATGGCCGACGGAAAAAAAACCAGATTATAGCAAAATGACAGAAAACAAGGCAAAAAGCCTGAAAACCTCACAATCTGGTGATGTGGTTATCGGCACAATATCTGAGCTGCTTTCTGTTCTTGTGGACAGGGGAGCAGGAGACAAAATGGTGGATTGTCGCTTTGCTCGGACCCATGGTCTTACCTGTAGCACATTAGTGAGATCCAGCCGTATATTGGCCATCGATTCTGCTCCTCTCTGCCAGAGAGGGTTTTCCCAAGTCATACATAATGTGAACTTGCCCATAGAGACGCTTTACAAGGAGCTCCTGTCCTGCTACATCTTGGAGGATCTGCCCTCTCCCATTGTTATGGGCCTTCCCTGGCCGATAAAACACAATTTGGTGATTGATTGGTGGTTCGGAGGCGTTGTCAGTTGGGGCAGTTTATGTGAGAGCAATTGCCTGGGTACAACTATCTCTGCCGTTCTTATAAAAACATGCCATCTTTTCCTGCCAAGGTGGCTAGGGTGCGTCTGGAAAAAAGGGGCGAGATTCTACCCTCACTCCAGGTTAATGCTGGGCCTCGCTGCCCTCCCAGGAGAGATGGCTGAGGGAGGGTGGTCATTCCCACTAAGTGTCCTGTTCCTGAGGGTAAGAGTTTTACGTGACGAGGGGATGCCTTTGTTGTCTGTCCTTGAAGGAGATAACCTTCTTCTAATAAACGCATGGTTGGTAAGAAACTTTCAGGTCCGGACCTGTGTGTGAATGACTATGTATGGGTGTCCACTAAAAATATCAGGCAGAGGTGCTCATCTGGGGCTCGGAGCTCTAGGTTTATCGGATTATATAGTGTTGCTGACATTATTAACCCTATGGTGTTTTGTCTGGAGCTAATGTGGCGCCCCTGACCTGGTCAGACACCACTGAGTACTGCACCCATGCTGGGACAGTGCTTCCAGGTCTCCCACACATTTAGAGGGGACCCTTGGGTAGCCTCTGGAAGAGGTTAGCTTTCAATTCTCAGCAAGGGGTGTAGTGGAGGGGCTGGAAGCTAGGTTGCAGTGGCAGTCAGAATAGGAGGAGCAAGCCAGTCTGGAGCAGTGTACAGAAGTTGCTGAAAGAGGCAGACGTACAGCCACGCTAGTCAGACCCTGCACGTGTGGTAGCTGTTAGCGGGGGAGTACAGTGACCAGAAAGTCAGTCTGAAAGACACCTGAAGAGAGGCAGTCGAGTACAGGGACTGCTGGTGACTGGAAACGCACAGGGAACAGGTCCCTAGAGCCAGACATCCATTTACTGATCTACTAAACCTGCCGGTGAGGGGACTAGAGGTTCCTCACCAAAGATGCAGAGTTCGAGCCTCAGCAGCAACAGGGGGACCCATAAGGAGATAGGGCCAGAATCCATCTCATCTGGTCCCGCTGCCGGCAAACGGGCCAGAAAGGGGAAAAAGGCAGTAGCGACTTCCCTGGATGAATCCCACGATACTGCAAGTAAGGGCTTATCCAAAACAAAAGGAGTGCTAGGAAGGCGATTTAACGGTTACCCTCAGTTCGGCCTGAAGGAGTTCCTGGTTCCACCTGGTTGAATCTCAGCATCGCCCGAGCTCCTCACAACAAAACATCCAACTGTGAGTAAACAAGTTGAAAGACACTTTGGACTGTGACTGAGTTATTCTGCGACCTATTGTTCCACACACCCGAGTCCCTGGGGCCAGCCTCACTCTCGGGAGGCCACACCATCCGACTGCAGATTCCATCAGCCCCAGACGCTTGTTAACCTGCAGTGGCGGTCACCTATAACCCTGACCGCAAACCGAGAGTGGCGTCACGACTCAGAAGTAAATAACCTGACATTCCTGTTGCCAGCAGTAATCAAGTGGAGACCCTGTGGCGTCCCAGAAGGTGGAGTGACGTCCCTGAGGCGACCGCTACAGGTGGGCGACACACTACCCCCTGTATTGAAAGTCAATAACATCTTCCACCGATCGTCGCTCAGGCAATTTGTCACGCCTCTGGAGCCTCTGTTATTATCGAAGCCTCCAGTTTGCATTTTCGAGGACATAGAAGGTTAGGTGACAACGGAGATAAATACAAGTAAGTTATTGCGTTCCTTCTGTAGGTCGTATCCAGACAAGTTTGGTCTTGAGTGTCCTGAGGCCCTTCGTAAAATAGGAGGTACAATCATGAGTGTCTCCTGTCCTTAAGAGACTTTTGACAGCTCTGGGATCTCAGCTTCACATGAATTTATGAGACTCTGGATCTTAAATGTATTTGCTTCTGTTGGTGCAGCAAGGGTTAATGACACATTCCTTGCTAGCAGCTCCTGGTTAGTTTATCTCAGCTGTA
This sequence comes from Anomaloglossus baeobatrachus, assembly GCF_048569485.1. Lineage (NCBI taxonomy): Eukaryota > Metazoa > Chordata > Amphibia > Anura > Aromobatidae > Anomaloglossus > Anomaloglossus baeobatrachus. The sequence goes on along the minus strand of NC_134354.1, from coordinate 3,171,086 downwards.
GCCAGTTTGTGACCACTCTTCTTCTCTTTCAATAGTCTCCTGATCCATCACCTGGTGACGTTGATAGATTCCTTCTATTCTGACCACCTCGGAGTGAGGAAGTCTCCAGAGGCTGCTGGAGATCTGCTGCTTAAGTTCTATTGTTGGAGCCATGTTGTCTGCAGCCCTGGTGTTGGGCTGCAGCAGTCCAGTTTGTTTCATATCCTTTTGTCTATGTTCGCCTTTCTGTCCTCCTTCCCCTGTGTTCTGTTACAGTAGCGGTGACATCCAATATACTCACCGGCCTTGGCACTAGCCAGGGTGAGTGGGGGGACAGTTAGGGACTATGCACGTGATGGCGACAAGGGGAAGGACTCGTATAGGGATGTTATATGAGCTCAGGGGCCAGACACAGGTTAGTGTAAGAAGGTGTCCCATACACTGCTCCCTATCATCAGGGTCTTTCTGAACCCTTTCCATCCCGTTGTAACCCCTGTGTTGCGCTTTGCGCCGGACATCCCCTAGTCTGTGCGTGACAGCTGATGCAGCAGGCACAGTTTCACCTACCTGACTATCTCCACCTGTGCAAAAACCACCAGAAAGAAACCCCCATAAAATATCAAACTTTATTATAAACAAAAATAATCAAAAAGTGCAGGTAAAACCAGATAATATCATACATTTCAGGAGACGGGGCCCCGGGCCAGAATTCCCTAATGTCTCCCTTCCTGACTGCGGAGGTTGGCACCCTATATATAATGAAATGGCGCCCCCGCTCAACGAGGACTGGCCATTATAACCCTATACTGATGTCTACACGTGCTGCTATTCTAATTGAGGGCCTTATAAATCCAAAGTGACACCACCACATCCTCCCAGATCAGTTATTCCTTTCCATCGGAGTTTCTTTATATCACGTCCACAAACCAGTATTGCCTGTTAGTCTGTGACCTTTGCCTTGGTACCTTGTCTTCTAGTTGGTCCCTTTAGTGTGAAACTAATTGGGTCCTGCTCCCCAGTATGGCTAACAGGAGGAGCTTGCTCTCAGGGTTCACGCTTGGGATTTTCTGGACTGTATGTGTGGGAAGTCCTATCCCTGACCTAGGGTCCACGTACCCCGTCGTGCCCTGGCCCCTGCCCGGTGATGGTACCTGGGCAGGGGCGCCTGCTGTCCTCCATGACAATGCCGTGCCCCTTGTCATGATCCCCTGCGACCGGGGGTGTGAGGGAAATCCTGAGATATGTTGAGAATTATGGCAAAATCAGCCAGCTGGCCCTACACCTACACCCCCTCCCTGCACACACAGAGATTCCCCTCAGATCACTCAGCATCTGGGAAGGTGTCAAATCCAATTACACTGCCAAGCCAGAGGAAGACTCCCTGGGGGGATATGTCCATTCATCAAGGGAGTGGGTGGGAAACTGGAAAACCTTGATGAAGCTTCAAAGGGATCCAGGACCCTCTCTCCCAGTAGGAGTTCATATTCCTGACTCCGTAACATCATACACAGTTATGATATTACCGTGCGTCTGAGCCATACACCCACTACATCATTAAAATTTGGACTCCAAGCTGCATCTCTGCATACCCTCGAATTCTTTGTCGCGCCCTTGGTCGGCGAGATACAGAGAACTGAGAGTAGGAGTCCGTTAGAGGAGTCGTGCATGGACTCTTTATGCAGAGGGGACACAGATGGATCTGATGACACCAGAATCGTCTCGATAGGACCTCCCAGTCCGGAGTTGCGGATCATATTTACTTTGGGATATTATTTTAAACTCAGGACAAATACAAAAATTCCATATTGTATATATTGTAGTATCTAGTGTTCCCTTACGGCGATTAAACATATATACTTTAATCTTGGGCTGTTCTGTTATCTCGATCCTGAATCCCACGTCTGTGGGCTCGGCTTAATAGTTATCGTAATCGATTGGTGGCAGCGAGTTTATGCCAAGGATCATTGTGGGGCAACCAGTGAGATCTGGGGAGGTTTAGATATATTCCGCCTGCGGGAGTCATGGGAATATATACCTTACTCTCACCGGGAACCCTTCAATCATCAGCATAGTAGAATAGCGGCCTCCTTGCTTATTGTCGGGCAATTCCATAATTGGCCTGACTATAAGAGGGGCACTAGAGAGCGAGTCACGTGTTCTGTCGGGTGGAAAGGGGGGGTGTAACTTCCTCTTCCTCCCCCCTTTTCCTGACAGGGGGTAAAGCTGCTACCAGGCCCAGACCAACGTCTGCTACCTAGTAGCTTCACGGAGCCCAGTCCTGACCTCCTCTCTCTTTCGTCTCCAACACTACACTGAACTGCTCGTGACACTCCTGACCTCCCCTTAACCAAACTCCCAAGTGGGCGACCCTATTCCACTCAGGCCATCCACTGGTGTGTCTGGTGGGTGTGGTGCAGAGTGTTCCTAGGATTTTGATTAGCTTGTTCTTGGCAACACCAATGGTTAGGGACCCATAACCAAGGAGGAGGTGGATATTGCACAGAAGGGCAGATTGCACAATACCCTGTGACGACATGATAGGCCAGGGCGTCACACATTGAATATTGATGTTCCTCCTATTATCGTGTGTTGATCACCCGGCTTTGGGGTTTTTCAGTGTTTCAGCAAAGCGATATTTTTGGTTCTCATTGACTGTGGTGAGTGCACCTTGTTCAGACCATGCAGCTTTTTCTTCTTGCGTGTTCTTGCATGGTTCAGGTTCCTTCTTTCATACTGTCACACTCCCGGTGTCCCAGAAGCGCTCCTTACCTACTGAGCCGGTCTCACCATCCAGGCACTGCTCCGTAACCACTGAGCCAGTCACACCTGCGTCACGCCACCGCTCTGTACCCACTGATCCAACCTCGCCAGCGTACCACCGCTCCTTCCTCACTGGTCCAGTCCATGCGTCCACCGGTCACGCCTGCCATTCCCACTCATGCTCCCCAGAGTCCTGTTCCTGGTCTCAGGAGTCTGATTCTGACTAATGTTCTGTATAGGACCGAGCCGCGCCCACTCTCCTGGTCTTATAGGCCCAGCACTGCTGCAACAGGAAATTACCTGAGGCTGTGCTGGGTATATAAGACTGGCCTCTCCATGTGGGCGGGGCCTGATCATCGCTTGTGTTTCTATGCCTTGTCTTGTGAGCTCGGTGCTCAGGTCTTTGTTCCTGTTTCCTATCACTGCCTTAAAGTACGGTGTGACCTTAGTGACCTGGTCCTGTCTTTGCTTCCTGATACCTGCACCCGTTCCTGCCACGTTAGTGCTACAGCTACCGTGTACCCTGCCCTCCAGGTGGGGTGCTCGGTCCAGTGGATCCACCTCCTGAGCCTACCAGTCCTCCCCGGCCCTCACACATACTGTCCTTTCCTCCATCACTATTTCTTTATTATATTTATTTATAACCTTATTTGTAGGGCCCGTTTATCCTAAGTTGAGTGTGTTGGCCAGACAAGGTACGTGTGCGAGGTCGCCAAGCTTCAGAGCCACCACCAGGTTACGGTTTCCAGGGCAGGCAGTCTGGAATTGTGGCCATTCAGTGTTTGGGTCTGTGGGTGGGTGGCTGCGTATTTGCGCTTGCATTCCAAGGCCTGGGGTAAAGACAGCTGAATGCTGCGCTGGGACATGTGGTTGCTAATGCTGTTTGTGAATGTAGGAAGACAGGTTCGGGGGAGAGGGGGGACATCCGCACCTGTGTCCTGGACAGGGGAGTGACCAGCACATAGCACAGGAGAAGAGGCAGTGGTGTCAGAGAATGTTTGTGGATCCAGGTGTTCGGCCCACTTAGTCTGATGGTTGGATGACCTGTGCCTGAGCATGCTGGTGGTGGTCAGAATGGTAGTGGTGTGGTCCCTTGGTATGGCACAGGTTTCACATGAACACTTTCTTATCTTCTGCATTTCCTGTAAAAAGCATCAGACTGATGAACACCTAGCCCTTGGCCTGGCATCTTGATGCATATGGTTCCTCTTGGGAACAGTAATCCTCCTCCATCTGGTCACCCCACTGCCTCATTCTCTCTGTCACGGAGCTGTGAATTCCTCCCCCTCTGAGCTGCTGTCCTCACTCTCAATGCTACCTTCCTAGGTTGGCTCAGTGACTTCATCATCCACCACCTCGTCTTCCACTTTTCTATTCTGGTTCTACTCCTAACTTGTAGACTTATTATGACTTGTTGGCAACTGTGCCTCATCATCACCCCCCTCTTGAGACAGTAATTGCTCTTCTCCATTGTCGCCTTCTTCTGACCGTGGCAGCTCAAATATTTGGGCATCACCACATACCATCTCCTCATGTGTCTCTTGAAACATGCACAGTGAGAGGCCAGAAGAAGCCATTAAATGGAATGGTAAAGAGCTCCTCAAAGTGTCCCAGTGCGGGGCCACTTGTCTCCTTAGGGCTGCTTCTCACTTGCGAGTTTCTCGCAGTAGAGCAATGCGAGAAAATCTTGCATTGGAATCGGACACATGTTAGTGAATCATTCAGCTCGCATTTGCGATTTTTTTTCTCAGTCTAAATCGGACTGAGAAAAAAATCGCAGCATGCTGCTTTTTTGCGAGTTTCTACTGCGAGTATCTCCAATGCAAGTCTATGGGAGCGTGTAAATAATGGGATGTCACGGGACGGCACTCACCATCCTAGTGACATCCGATTTTCTAAATACATTTCTCGCATGTTTCCTAAAACACTGGAAATGAGCGATGTCTCCCAATGTCTGTCAATCACTATTCTGTCAGTCGGTCTCTCCCTCTCGGTCTCTATTCTCTCTCTGTCGGTCCGTCATTATCTCTGTCCCTCTCTCACAGTCTGTCGGTCATTTTCCCCTCCTCTCTCATACTCACCGATCCCCGGCGCGGCGCTGCACGGCGTTCACACTGCTCCGGCGGCTTTTACTGTTTTGAAAAAGCCGGCCGCTCATTAAACAATCTTGTATTCCCTGCTTTCCCCGCCCACAGGCGCCTATGATTGGTTGCAGTGAGACACGCCCCCACGCTGAGTGACAGGTGTCTCACTGCACCCAATCACAGCAGCCGGTGGGCGTGTCTATACTGTGCAGTGAAATAAATAATTAAATAATTAAAAAAACCGGCGTGCGGTCCCCCCCAATTTTTATACCAGCCAGATAAAGCCATACGGCTGCAGGCTGGTATTCTCAGGATGGGGAGCTCCACAATATGGGGAGCCCCCCAGCCTAAAAATATCAGTCAGCAGCCGCCCAGAATTGCCGCATACATTAGATGCGACAGTTCTGGAACTGTACCCGGCTCTTCCCGATTTGCCCTGGTGCATTGGCAAATCGGGGTAATAAGGAGTTAATGGCAGCCCATAGCTGCCAATAAGTCCTAGATTAATCATGTCAGGCCTCTCCCCGAGATACCTTCCATGAGTAATCTGTAAGTTACAGTAAATAAACACACACACCTGAAAAAATTATTTATTAGAAATAAAAAACACTAACTAAACACTAACTAAAATATTTACACAGCTAAGAGCGGTATTATTAGAGAATAGAATAGATTTTTTTCAGTATCAGCAGCACGCTGTGTAATGTTTGAGTCTCCAGGCCTGTAATACACTATCCCTACTCCAGCAGCTCGCCCTACACTTAATGTAGAATAAGAGCGGTATTCTTAGAGAATAGATGTATTCAGTATCAGCAGTGTGCTGTCTAAGGCTAGAATCACTGCCTACATGCCTCTGATACATATCCCTTCTCCAGCAGCTCGCCCTACACTGAATGCAGAATAAGAGCGGTATTCTTAGAGAATAGAATAGATGTATTCAGTATCCGCAGTGTGCTGTGTAAGGCTAGAATCCCTGCCTACAAGCCTGTAATACACTATCCCTACTCCAGCAGTTCACCCTACACTAAATGCAGAATAAGAGCGGTATTCTTAGAGAATAGAATAGATGTATTCAGTATCTGCAGTGTGCTGTGTAAGGCTAGAATCCCTGCCTACAAGCCTGTAATACACTATCCCTACTCCAGCAGTTCACCCTACACTAAATGCAGAATAAGAGTGGTATTATTAGAGAATAGAATACATTTTTTCAGTATGAGCAGAACGGGGTTAAGGCTAGAATCCCTGCCTACATGCCTGTAATACACTATCCCTACTCCAGCAGCTCGCCCTACAATAGATGCAGAATAAGAGCGGTATTATTATAGAATAGAATGGCTTTTAGTTAGCCATGAACAAGACTGTTGGTTACTGTTGTACCCACAGGTCCTGTCACTCTATAACACACTGTCTCTTCTCCAGCAGAATCTCTCCATAGTCACTACACTGTTTCCAGGTAGAGCGCGGCAAACATGGCGTCTCTGGGTCTTATTTAGACCTGATGACGCCATGCAGCCGGCCAATCACAGTAATGCCAGTAACCAAGATGGCTACAGCATTACCATGATTGGCAGGAAATCCCTGCATGTTTACTGCCTGATAAAAAGCCGGAAAACATCCGGGGCGGGGAACAACAGAGTGCTCGATCCGGTACTGAGCAGTATATTCTCACACTGCACCATTATATTTTCACACTGCACCATTATATTCTCACATTGCATCATTATATGATCACACTGCACCATTATATGATCACACTTCACCATTATATCAGCACACTGCATCATTATATCAGCACACTGCACCATTATATTCTCACACTGCTCCATTATATCAGCACACTGCACCATTATATTCTCACATTGCACCATTATATGATCACACTGCACCATTATATGATCACACTGCACCATTATATCAGCACACTGCATCATTATATCAGCACACTGCATCATTATTTCAGCACACTGCGCCATTATATCAGCACACTGCACCATTATATTATCATACTGCACTATTATATTCTCACACTGCACCATTATATTATCATACTGCACCATTATATTATCACACTGCACCATTATATTATCACACTGCTCCATTATATCAGTACACTGTGCCATTATATCAGCACACTGCACCATTATATCAGCACATTGGACCATTATATTATCACACTTCACCATTATAGTATCACACGGTACCATTATATTATCACACTGCACCATTATATTATCACACTGCTCGATTATATCAGCACACTGCTACATTATATTATCACAATGCCCCATTATATTATCACACTGCGCCGTTATATCAGTTCACTGCGCCAATTTATCAGCACACTTCACCATTATATTTTCACACTGCACCAATATATTCTTACACTGCTCCGTTATATCAGTACACTGCACCATCACATTGTCACATTGCTCTATTATATTCTCACACTGCACCATGATATCAGCACACTGCACCATTATATTATCACACGACGTCATTATATTAGCACACTGCACCATTATATCAGCACACTGCACCATTATATTCTCACAGTGCGCCATTATATTAGCACACTGCACCATTATATCAGCACACTGCACTATTATATCAGCACTCTGGACCATTATTTTCTCACACTGCACCATTATATTCTCACACTGCACCATTATATTCTCACACTGCACCATTATATTCTTACACTGCACCATTATATCAGCACACTGCATCATTATATCAGCACACTGCATCATTATATCAGCACACTGCACCATTATATTCTCACACTTCTCCATTATATCAGCACACTGCACCATTATATTCTCACATTGCACCATTATATGATCACACTGCACCATTATATGATCACACTGCACCATTATATCAGCACACTGCATCATTATATCAGCACACTGCACCATTATATTATCATACTGCACTATTATATTCTCACACTGCACCATTATATTATCACACTGCACCATTATATTATCACACTGCACCATTATATTATCACACTGTACCATTATTTTATCACAATGCACCATTATATTCTCACACTGCTCTATTATAACAGTACATTGCACCATTATATCAGCACACTGCACCATTATATTTTCACACTGCACAATTATATCAGCACACTGCACAATTTTATTATCACACTGTACCATTATATTATCACAATGCACCAATATATTCTTACACTGCTCCGTTATATCAGTACACTGCACCATCACATTGTCACATTGCTCTATTATATTCTCACACTGCACCATGATATCAGCACACTGCACCATTATATTATCACACTACGTCATTATATTAGCACACTGCACCATTATATCAGCACACTGCATCATTATATTCTCACAGTGCGCCATTATATTAGCACACTGCACCATTATATCAGCACACTGCTCCATTATATTCTCACAGTGCGCCATTATATTAGCACACTGCACCATTATATCAGCACACCGCACTATTATATCAGCACTCTGCACCATTATTTTCTCACACTGCACCATTATATTCTCACACTGCACCATTATATTCTCACACTGCACCATTATTTTCTCACACTGCACCATTATATTCTTACACTGCACCATTATATCAGCACACTGCTCCATTATATTATCACACTGCTCCATTATATTATCACACTGCACCATTATATCAGCACACTGCACCATTATATCCTCACACTGCACAATTATATCAGCACACTGCACACCTGATGCACAGTTTATCATCCCTGCTATTGCCGCAGTGTCACTGGTGTCTCTGGTTTATTACAGGAGGACGATCTGGATGGAATTCACATTGTGGCTTTCGCGGAGGAGGAGGATCCAGGTGAGACGCTGCTGAGGCCAGTGTGTGATAGTCATGGATTGCAGACATACAGTGGGGGAAATAAGTATTGGATCCCCTGCTGATTTTGTAAGTTTCCCACTGACACAGACATGAACAGTCTATAATTTTAGGTTAATTTTAACAGTGAGAGATAAAATATCCAAAATAAAATCTAGAAAATCACATTGTATAAATGATGTAAATGTATTTGCATTCTGCAGAGAGAAATAAGTATTGGATCCCGACCAACCATTAAGAGTTCCGGCTACTACAGACATTAGCCGCTCCTAATCCCCTCGTTCCCTGCCTTACAGACGGCTCTTACATTGTCCCCTGCATAAAGACTCCTGTCCTCAGACTCCATTATCAGTCACTCTAACCTCTACAACATGGGCGACCAAAGAGTCAGGGGCAAGACCATAGACCTGCACAAGGCTGGAATGGAGAAGACCATAGACCTGCACAAGGCTGGAATGGAGAAGACCATAGACCTGCACAAGGCTGGAATGGAGAAGACCATAGACCTGCACAAGGCTGGAATGGAGAAGACCATAGACCTGCACAAGGCTGGAATGGAGAAGACCATAGACCTGCACAAGGCTGGAATAGAGAGGACCATAGACCTGCACAAGGCTGGAATGGAGAAGATCATAGACCTGCACAAGGCTGGAATGGAGAAGACCATAGACCTGCACAAGGCTGGAATGGAGAAGACCATAGACCTGCACAAGGCTGGAATGGAGAAGACGACAGACCTGCACAAGGCTGGAATGGAGAAGACCATAGACCTGCACATGGCTGGAATGGAGAAGACCATAGACCTGCACAAGGCTGGAATGGAGAAGACCATGGACCTGCACAAGGCTGGAATGGAGAAGACCATAGATCTGCACAAGACTGGAATGGAGAAAACCATAGACCTGCACAAGGCTGGAATGGAGAAGACCATAAACCTGCACAAGGCTGGAATGGAGAAGACGACAGACCTGCACAGGACTGGAATGGAGAAGACCATAGACCTGCACAAGGCTGGAATGGAGAAGACCATAGACCTGCACAAGGCTGGAATGGAGAAGACGACAGACCTACACAGGACTGGAATGGAGAAGACCATAGACCTGCACAAGGCTGGAATGGAGAAGACCATAGATCTGCACAAGACTGGAATGGAGAAGACCATAGACCTGCACAAGGCTGGAATGGAGAAGACCATAGACCTGCACAAGGCTGGAATGGAGAAGACCATAGACCTGCACAAGGCTGGAATAGAGAGGACCATAGACCTGCACAAGGCTGGAATGGAGAAGACCATAGACGTGCACAAGGTTGGAATGGAGAAGATCATAGACCTGCACAAGGCTGGAATGGAGAAGATCATAGACCTGCACAAGGCTGGAATGGAGAAGACCATAGATCTGCACAAGACTGGAATGGAGAAGACCATAGACCTGCACAAGGCTGGAATGGAGAAGACCATAGACCTGCACAAGGCTGGAATGGAGAAGACCATAGACCTGCACAAGGCTGGAATAGAGAGGACCATAGACGTGCACAAGGTTGGAATGGAGAAGATCATAGACCTGCACAAGGCTGGAATGGAGAAGATCATAGACCTGCACAAGGCTGGAATGGAGAAGACCATAGACCTGCACAAGGCTGGAATGGAGAAGACCATAGACCTGCACAAGGCTGGAATGGAGAAGACGACAGACCTGCACAAGGCTGGAATGGAGAAGACCATAGACCTGCACATGGCTGGAATGGAGAAGACCATAGACCTGCACAAGGCTGGAATGGAGAAGACCATGGACCTGCACAAGGCTGGAATGGAGAAGACCATAGATCTGCACAAGACTGGAATGGAGAAGACCATAGACCTGCACAAGGCTGGAATGGAGAAGACCATAAACCTGCACAAGGCTGGAATGGAGAAGACGACAGACCTGCACAGGACTGGAATGGAGAAGACCATAGACCTGCACAAGGCTGGAATGGAGAAGACCATAGACCTGCACAAGGCTGGAATGGAGAAGACGACAGACCTACACAGGACTGGAATGGAGAAGACCATAGACCTGCACAAGGCTGGAATGGAGAAGACCATAGATCTGCACAAGACTGGAATGGAGAAGACCATAGACCTGCACAAGGCTGGAATGGAGAAGACGACAGACCTGCACAGGACTGGAATGGAGAAGACCATAGACCTGCACAAGGCTGGAATGGAGAAGACCATAGACCTGCACAAGGCTGGAATGGAGAAGACGACAGACCTGCACAGGACTGGAATGGAGAAGACCATAGACCTGCACAAGGCTGGAATGGAGAAGACCATAGACCTGCACAAGGCTGGAATGGAGAAGACCATAGACCTGCCCAAGGCTGGAATGGAGAAGTCCATAGACCTGCACAAGGCTGGAATGGAAAAGACCATAGACATGCACAAGGCTGGAATGGAGAAGACCATAGACCTGCGCAGAGCTGGAATGGAGAAGACCATAGACCTGCACAAGGCTGGTATGGAGAATACCATAGACCTGCACAAGGCTGGAATGGAGAAGACCATAGACCTGCACAAGGCTGGAATGGAGAAGACCATAGACCTGCACAAGGCTGGAATGGAGAAGACCATAGACCTGCACAGAGGTGGAATGGAGAAGACCATAGACCTGCACAAGACTGGAATGGAGAAGACCATAGACCTGCACAAGGCTGGAATGGAGAAGACCATAAACCTGCACAAGGCTGGAATGGAGAAGACCATAGACCTGCACATGGCTGGAATAGAGAGGACCATAGACCTGCACAAGGCTGAAATGGAGAAGACCATAGACCTGCGCAAAGCTGGAATGGAGAAGACCATAGATCTGCACAAGACTGGAATAAAGAAGACCATAGACCTGCACAGGACTGGAATGGAGAAGACCATAGACCTGCACATGGCTGGAATGGAGAAGACCATAGACCTGCACAAGGCTGGAATGGAGAAGACCATAGATCTGCACAAGACTAGAATGGAGAAGACCATAGACCTGCACAAGGCTGGAATGGAGAAGACCATAGACCTGCACATGGCTGGAATGGAGAAGACCATAGACCTGCACAAGGCTGGAATGGAGAAGACCATAGATCTGCACAAGACTGGAATGGAGAAGACCATAGACCTGCACAAGGCTGGAATGGAGAAGACCATAGACCTGCACAAGGCTGGAATGGAGAAGACCATAGACCTGCACAAGGCTGGAATGGAGAAGACCATAGACCTGCACAAGGCTGGAATGGAGAAGACCATAGACCTGCACAAGGCTGGAATGGAAAAGACCATGTGCAGCCAGTCCATCTGAAGAAGGCCCATGTGCAGCTGGCCTGTCTGAAGAAGTCCTATGTGCAGCCGGCCCATCTGAAGAAGGCCCACCCATGTGCAGCCGGCCCGTCTGAAGAAGGCCCATGTGCAGCCAGTCCATCTGAAGAAGGCCCATGTGCAGCTGGTCCATCTGAAGAAGACTCATGTGCAGCCGGCCCGTCTGAAGAAAGCCCATGTGCAGCCGATCCATCTGAAGAAGACTCATGTGCAGCCGGCCCGTCTGAAGAAGGCCCATGTGCAGCCAGCCCGTCTGAAGAAGGCTCATGTGCAGCCAGTCCATCTGAACAAGACTCATGTGCAGCCGGCCCGTCTGAAGAAGGCCAATGTGCAGCCGGCCCGTCTGAAGAAGGCCCATGTGCAGCCAGTCCATCTGAAGAAGGCCCATGTACAGCCAATCCATCTGAAGAAGACCCGTGCAGCCGGCCCGTCTGAAGAAGGCCCATGTGCAGCCGGCCCGCCTGAAGAAGGCCCATGTGCAGCCAGTCCATCTGAAGAAGACTCATGTACAGCCAATCCATCTGAAGAAGACCCGTGCAGCCGGCCCGTCTGAAGAAGGCCCATGTGCAGCCGGCCCGCCTGAAGAAGGCCCATGTGCAGCTGGCTCGTCTGATGTTTGCCAATGACATATAGATAGAGCTGGTCGAACTCACAAAAAACGGGACTGGCGTGTCCCTGCTAAATTAAAAAGAAAACCCTGATCTGCTCCGGAATCCGGTACCCAGATAAATCTATGGGGACCAGAATCTAACGTTAAAAGCGTTGGTGGAAGGGATAGAGGGGTAGGAGCTCGCACGGTGTACTCACGGAGGCGGTGTCATGGCGGCACACTCCTTCCAGGTCACGCTTTCCCTTCCAGAGCCAACAATTCAATATTCACTGCTTTTCCCGCCCACTGGCGCATGTAATTGGTTACAGTTAGACGTGCCCCCACCCTGAGTGGCAGCATGTCAGATGACTGTGTCGCGGGCGGGGAGGACGCCGTCGCTGCTGCGCTCTCGCTAACGCTCGGGTCCGGCGCTGCTACGGCTCGAGCGGTGGGCCGGATCCGGGGACTCGAGCGGCGCTCCTCGCCCGTGAGTGAAAGGAGTGGTTGGTTTAGGGGATTTAGTCCGTGACGCCACCCACGGGTCGTGGTGAAGATGGGCACCACCGCTGCTGGTGACGGGGATCCCGGGAGCGATGGTATGGAGCAGCTGGGATGTTGTTTTCCCCCTCCGTGGGTAGGGGTCGGTGGTCCCGGGGCCCGGTGATGTTGTGACGGGGAGCCCGTTTTCCCGCAGACACTGGCCCTTGGGTCTCTAGCCTTAGGCGGTAGCTGTATACCCTCACGGTGTGGGCTGTTGCCTTCAATCGGGACTTTTGCTGTTGTGAAACCCCTGGGATTCCAGTCACATTCGGATCTGACTATTGTCGGCGGCTCCAAGCCTGGTCGGGGTCCGATGGCCCTGCCTGTGTGTGCTGGCTTCACTTCGCTCCCCGGTCGGTACCGGCGGGCCGTCGCCCGTCCCCGGTCCTACGGTTCCGCATTGCTCCACCACTCCTGCAGACGTCTGCCAACCTTGCTGTCAGTGCCTGGGCCACAAACCCAGACACCCAAGTCTTTACTCCTCACTCCTCAAACTCCAACACTAAACTGTCACTTTTCCCGCCTCCAGGCCTGTGAACTCCTTAGTGGGTGGGGCCAACCGCTTAGCTCCGCCCCACCTGGTGTGGACATTAGACACTGGAGGGAGGCAACAAGTATTTTTGTTTGGCTGTTGTCCCTGTCTGATGGGGGGTGGGGTGTTTGTGTGTTATCTGTGACGACCTGGCTAGGCTAGGGCGCCACATTCCCCCTTGGTGAAATGCAGACCGTCCGCGGGCTGCCTGTCCATCACCGGTTTTATTTTTCAACTGTAAAAAGATAAATTAACATGTAAAACATTTTAAACATACGCATTTTTGTGAGGACACTTCAAACGTTGCACATATATAACATTTTTAATACTGACGGATGTCTTCCGCTCTCCCACCCAAGCAACCTAGCCCTGATGCTGCCCCTAAGAAGTGGGCAGCACCCGTTGACCCCAGTCCAGGTTCAGGCTGCCCGAGCGGGAACGGGTACGGTTACTCGCACCCGGCTGTCACTTCAGGGGACCCCACGTCCTTGGGGGACCCCTGACCCCCGGAGAATGGCCACCGGTCCAGGTGGTGGCCGGGCCCCAGCCTGCTCTGCTGCGGGCCCTTCCTCCAATCTGCCTCTCCGGAGGCGGCTCCGACGGAAAATCACCCCTCAACTTATTTACATGCCCACAAGTTCGTGGGTGGCCTGCCAGTTCTCGACCATGTCCATGAGTAGTCTCTCATGCTGGTTGTAAACACAGGGTCCCTCCGGGGACAACTTGCCGGCAACGGCCGGAATAATCACTTAGATAATCAGGTAAAGGTTCACGGTTCATTAAAGTCATTCAATCACATATTTACACGCTTAATGTATAACACCCCTAAATGGTAGTTTCCCTGTACCTAAGCGGGGGTTGGCCTAGGTTGGGGCGTGTGGACCTTCTGGGCCCAATGCTGTCAGTGGAGGGCAAGGGGACAGAGGAGACAGTCAGCTACTCTTCTCGCCTACTGTGTGGGGCCGGCGGAGACTCAGGGGGACTGGGTACAGGTGCAGCCCGGGGCACTGGTTCACTGGCGGGTACTTCCGTCTCCTTTTCCTCCATGGGTTGTGGGAACATTATTACCGGAATAAGCCCCATGCCGTTCTGTGTAGGCCAGTCCGCTGGGAAATCACCCATTACAGTGTGGATCACCTCTTTCTCCTTCTCCCCGGTTGGTCTGGGGGTTGGAACTTCAGCTGCTACCTTCAACGGCGATGGGCACCTCTTCAGGTGGTCCCTGGACACCGTGGCCGAAGTCTTCCCCTGGTCACGACTAATCTGGTAGGCCTTCTCATTCTCCCATTCAGTGGGTTGTATGAAATACGGGGTCTTTTCCCACTGGTCATCGAGCTTATGGGTTCTTCTTTTTCGTTTCAGCACTACATCTCCAGGTGTAAAGGGGCCAGCTGGAGCCCGCCTGTTGAAGTACTGTTCCTGCTGTTCCCGGCTCCGACACAGGTTCCTCTCTGCGCTCTCCGCCGAGTGTCCCACCCAGCAGTCGAAGGGAGGGCTTCTGGAGCTTCCAAGCCCATTTCCACCGGCAACCGGCCTGGCCGGGCTCGCATCAAATATGCTGGTGTACATTTGATAGAGCTAGAAGGAATGTTAATTTACATATCGACCAGGTCAGGCAGCTTTTCTGGCCACAAGTTCCGCTCTTCTAGCGGTAACATCTTGAGGAGACCCAGGACCAGATGGTTCATCTTTTCACACATGCCATTAGTCTGGGCGTGGTAAGGCGTGGTCCGAATCTTCTTGCAGCCGTACAACTGGCAGAATTCTTGGAACACCTCTGCTTCAAAAGCCGGGCCCCGGTCGGTAAGCACCCTCTCCGGGTACCCGTGCGGTCGGCAGAAATAGGCCTGGAATGCTCTAGCGGCGGTACGGCCGGTCAGGTCCTTGACTGGGACAACCACCATGAATCTTGAATAGTGGTCTACAATAGTTAGGGCGTAGGTGTACCCACTTCGGCTAGGGGTGAGCTTCACGTGGTCGAGGGCGACCAACTCCAGGGGCTGATGAGTGATGATTGGGCGTAGAGGGGCCTTCTGGCTGGCCTCGTCCCTTCTTCTCAGTGCACAGGGATCACACTCTCGGCACCAGGCCTCTACAGACTCTCGCATCCCACTCCAATAGAATCACTCCCTCAGAAGCATCTCCAGCTTCTTCCACCCAAAGTGCCCGGCACCATCATGGTAAGCCCGTAGAACTGTGGGCACACTAGCTTGGGGAACCACCAGCTGACGAACCTTCTCATGGGTCTTCGGGTTGATCAGTTCCCGATACAGTGTCCCGTGGTCCAGATGCAGCCGGGCTCGTTCTTTCCACAGCCGTTGGGCCTCGGGCGGAGCAGCGGGGTCCAGTCCAGTGGAACCTTGTTCAATCATGGTCTTGACCATTTGGACGGCAGGCGCTTGGTCTTGGGCTTCTTGCCATCCCTGATTGGGTAGCGGGTCCAGGCTCGCCTGCTGCTGCTGAACATGCAACCTCTCGACTGGTGGCCAGTGAAATGCGGGCAGCTCGATTTCTTCGAGATTATCGCTTTCCGACCCCTCATCCGATAGGTGGGGCATCCGGGATAGCGCATCCGCGTTGGTGTTTTTGCGGCCGGCTCGGTATTTGATCGTGAAGTCATAATTAGACAGCCTGGCCACCCACCGCTGTTCCAACACACCCAGCTTGGCCGTGTCCAAATGGGTTAACGGATTATTGTCCGTATAGGCGGTGAACTTAGCTACTGCGAGGTAATGGCGGAATCGCTCAGTGATGGCCCCCACCAGGGCTAGGAACTCAAGCTTGAAGGAGCTGTAGTTCTCAGGGTTCCTCTCCGTTAGCCGGAGTTTTCTGCTGGCGTAGGTGATCACCTTTTCCCTTCCGTTCTGGACCTGGGACAGGACGGCCCCCAAGCCTACATTACTGGTATCGGTGTAGAGGATGAATAGGAGATTATAGTCGGGGTATGCCAGGATCTCTTCCCCTGTCAAGGCCGTCTTCAGCTGGCAGAAAGACTCTTCGTGTTTCGCCTCCCATGCCAACATGGGTTCTAGAGGGCCTGCCACCCTTGGTCTGTCCCACGAGGAGGTCTTGCATGGGGGCAGCCATCTTCGTATACCCCTTAATGAAGCGACGATAGTAGCCCACCAGGCCCAGGAACTGCCTCACTTCTCTCACCGTGGTCGGTCTCGGCCAGTCCTGAATGGCAGTGATCTTCTCGGGATCTGGGGCGACGCCTTCCGCGCTCACCACGTGTCCGAAGTACTGTACCCTGGGTTTCAGTAGGTGGCACTTAGCGGGCTTCAACTTCATCCCATATTTGGCTAGGGACGCGAACACATCAGCCAAGTGTTCCAGATGAGCCTCGTACGTCTGGGAGTACACGATCACATCGTCCAGGTACAGGAGGACTGTTTCGAAGTTGAGATGTCCAAGGCAGCACTCCATGAGCCGTTGGAAGGTTCCAGGGGCATTGCACAGCCCAAACGGCATGCTGTTGAACTCACAGAGTTCGCCGACCCCTGTATGACAGGAAGGGTGAGGAGTAGATTGTATACGCCGACCCCTGTATGACAGGAAGGGTGAGGAGTAGATTGTATACGCCGACCCCTGTATGACAGGAAGGGTGAGGAGTAGATTGTATACGCCGACCCCTGTATGACAGGAAGGGTGAGGAGTAGATTGTATTGATTCTCACCTTTCTTCTCATGAATTTTTTAACATGTGTACCTTGTTGTGGCATATATGTAATAAAAATTGTTTGTGGGTAATTTGAGTATTTCGGTTTTTGGTTCAATATAATTACCTTGATATCGGTTTCGGTGTTTGGTTGAACTCACAGAGTCCCAAGGGAGTGGTGAATGCCGTCTTCTCGCGGTCCTCTGGCGCAACCGCTACCTGCCAGTACCCGCCAGTAAGATCAAGGGTAGAGAAGAAGTTAGCAGTTCTCAGTGCAGCTAGTGACTCTTCGATACGGGGGAGAGGGTAGGCATCTTTATGCGTGATCTGGTTGATTTTCCGGTAATCCACACACATTCTCATGGTGCCGTTCTTCTTCTTGACCAGCACCAGTGGGGCTGCCCAGGGACTACAACTATCCCGAAGGACCCCTGCCTCCTTCATGTTCCTCAACATGTCTTTAGCGCATTGATAGTGTGCTGGCGGAATGGGCCTGTACCTCTCTTTGATAGGTGGGTGTAGGCCTTTAGGGATATGGTGTTGAATCCCCTTAATCCTCCCGAAATCTAATGGGTGCTTGCTGAAAACCTGCTCATACTCTTGCACTACCCTGTATACCCCCTCCTTGTGATGTGTGGGTGTGGTTTCAGTACCTACATGTAGTTCCTGGCACCACCCCTCCAACTGTGCAGAGGGTGTATGGTTACTGACAGGGGATGCCGAGGCAGGAGGGACAGCTTCGTGAATGGTGTGAGGGTCTAAGGTGAGCAACTTGGCGAGGGTAGCATAGCGGGGGAACCTGACTTCCTCCTCTCCACAATTCAGCACTCTTACAGGCACTCTCCCCTTTTTGACATCAACCACCTCTCTGGCCGCCATGACCGTGGGCCAGTGTTCAGAAGGCGTGGGTTCCACCATCGCCGGGTAGTCGCGCCCCTGGGGGCCTACTGCTGCCCTGCACCAGATCATCATTTCACTCCGGGGTGGTACTACTAAGGGGGCCACATCCATCTCCCTCACCCCACCAATCTCTCCGCCAGTCGAGCTCACTTGTTGCCGATACAGCAGGGCCCGGATATCACGCTGCACAGCCCTCTGTCGGCCTCCTCCTGCGGTGGCGGCCAACTGCTGCAACAGACTCAGCACTTCACTCATACAATGTTCCATTACGTTGGTCCCCAAGATTACTTTCGGGGTGTGATCACTGGGTTCATTCATGACCACAATCATCCCTTGATTCTTTAACTCCGCACGTCCCACAGTCAGGGTCACTTGCTTATAGTCCACCTGGGTTAGTGGGAGTCCATTGGCTGCAATCAGGGTCAGACTATCATCAGACGGGGCAAGTTCGTCAGTACCCCAATACTGCTGGTACAGTGTGTATGGTATGGTGGTTACCTGTGATCCTGTGTCCAAGAGGGCCATGAGCGGGATACCGTCCACTGCCAGGGGGATGATGGGGCGAGCTCCGACGTACCGGTCTCGCCAATCAGGGGGGCTGTTGGTGTCTACTCCTGAGGATTGGCCATTGGCCCCAGGGGTTGCTCGTTTAACGGGCACCGCCTCGAGTAGTGGCCAGGCTTGTTGCACCTGTAACAGATAGGAGGCCCATACCGTGAGTCATTGGTCCTTCTCCGCTGCATCCAGGGGACGTCCTCCGGGCTGTCGGCGAGCTGGATCCCTCCAGGGGGCTTGACTCTCGTCAGAAGCTGGAGTGCGGCGAGGATCTTGGCTAGGTCTCCATCCATGCGGCGGACCTGGGCGACTAGTTCCTCCATCATCCCGATGGGTGCAGCAGGAGCTGGTAGAGCCGGAGGTGGTGGCGCCACCGTGATAGGAGCGGTCTCAGCCGGCCACGGGGCCGCCTCAGGAGCATCTGGCGCTGGGGCCTGCAGGGCCTTGATGGCCCGCTCTTTCAGCACTGCAAAGTCCAGATTGGGGTGTTCTAGGGCCCACAGCCGTAGCTGCTTGCGGTCTTCCATGGACCCCAGCCCCTGCAGGAATTGCTCTACTAGCATCTTATTACTGTCCACATCATTGATAGTGTCCACCCACTTCAGCGTACGGAGGGCCGTTTGCAGGCGCAGGGCATAGTCTCTTACATTGTCCGCAGGCCGTTGTCGGCACTGATAAAACTGCATCCTCAGCTCCGCTTCGGTGCAGGTCTCAAAAGCAATTTGTAGCTTCTCGAAAATGGTAGTCACCGAGGCCCGGTCCGCCTCGGTCCAGGTCTCCGCCTCCTGCTCAGCCGCGCCGGTTAGCTGCCCCAGCACTACCACTGCCCGCTGTCTATCAGCCAAAGGATATAAATCGAGGACCGGGCTGATCTTTTTCCGGAACACCTGCAAAGCATCAGGCTTCCCATCATACTGCGGTAGCCAGGTAGCACCGGGCACATAGGGCAGGGAGAACGGCATCACCTGGGCGACCGCTGGACCCGCGGCCCCCCGTTCCTGCGACCAGAGCAGGGGCTATCCTGTTTCCATCTACGGGTGCGGCGGGAGCTGCAACCGCCACTCCTCCAACAGCTCCGTTGGGTGCAGACATCTTTTTCCCGTCCCCCCTTGGTACTCTTCAGCACTTCCGTTTGTTGGGGCGGGGCTTGGCTTTCCGCCTTCCCTGCGAGAAGATGCTCGAGCGGGAGCTTTTCGCGCCAAGATGGCGGCGCTTCAAAATTTTCGGCCGGACACCGCCGGCGGAGATCACAAGGCGCACTTCTACTGGTAAGTAGATGGGTTCAATCCTGTTCATGACGCCAAGTTGTCACGGGCGGGGAAGACGCTGTCGCTGCTGCGTTCTCGCTAACGCTCGGGTCTGGCGCTTCTGCGGCTGCTCGGTGGCTCGAGCGGTGGGCCGGATACGGGGACTCGAGCGGAGCTCCTCGCCCGTGAGTGAAAGGGGTGGTTGGTTTGGGGGATTTAGTCTGTGACGCCACCCACGGGTCATAGTGAAGATGGGCACCACCGCTGCTGGTGACGGGGATCCCGGGAGCGATGGTAGGGAGCAGCTGGGATGTTGTTTTCCCCCTCCGTGGGTAGGGGTCGGTGGTCCCGGGGCCCAGTGATGTTGTGACGGGGAGGCAGGGTTGGTGAGGTGCAGGGTTGCAGGGACAGCGTGGTGCGGTGCCGGATGGCACGGGTGTACTCACTCAGCAAAAAAGGTACAAAGTCCTCGGTAAACCAAACGGCTGGATGGACGGGTCCCACAGCCGGCTGCAGTGTCTCTCCCCGGACAGGTGATGGCGACTGTCTTTCCCTGCACCTTGATGTTCTCCTTCTGACTACTATGGATTCCCAACGGTAGTCCGCTCCCCGGTGTATGGGTACCGGAGGAGCCCGTTTGCCCGCAGGCGCTGGCCCTTGGGTCTCTAGCCTTAGGCGGTAGCTGTATATCCTCACGGTGTGGGCTGTTGCCTTCAATTGGGACTTTTGCTGTTGTGAAACCCCTGGGGTTCCAGTCACATTCAGATCTGACTATTGTCTGCGGCTCCAAGCCTGGTCGGGGTCCGATGGCCCTGCCTGTGTGTGCTTGCTTCACTTCGCTCCCCGGTCGGTACCGGCGGGCCGTCGCCCATCCCCGGTCCTGTGGTTCCGCGTTGCTCCACCACTCCTGCAGACGGCCACCACCGTCTGCCAACAATGCTGTCAGTGCCTGGGCCACAAACCCAGACACCCAAGTGTTTACTCCTCACTCCTCAAACTCCAACACTAAACTGTCACTTTTCCCGCCTCCAGGCCTGTGAACTCCTCGGTGGGTGGGGCCAACCGCTTGGCTCCGCCCCACCTGGTGTGGACATCAGACACTGGAGGGAGGCAGCAAGGATTTTTGTTTGGCTGTTGTCCCTGTCTGATGGGGGGTGGGGTGTTTGTGTGTTATCTGTGATGACCTGGCTAGGCCAGTGCGCCACAACTGCAACCAATCACAAACGCCAGGACGGCCGGTGGGCGGGAAAAGCAGTGCAACTGTCTACGAGTCAGTATGGTGGTATAAAAAAAATAAATAAAACAATTGGTGTAGGGTCCCCGTATTCTGCCCCCAGCACAGATAAAGCCCGCATCTGCAGCCCCCAGCACAGATAAAGCCCCCGACTACAGCCCCCAGCACAGATAGAGCCCGCATCTGCAGCCCCCAGCACAGATAAAGCCCCCGACTACAGCCCCCAGCACAGATAAAGCCCGCATCTGCAGCCCCCAGCACAGATAAAGCCCCCGACTACAGCCCCCAGCACAGATAGAGCCCGCATCTGCAGCCCCCAGCACAGATAAAGCCCCCGGCTACAGCCCCCAGCACAGATAGAGCCCGCGGCTGCAGCTCCCAGCACAGATAAATTACCCGACTGCAGCCCCCAGCACAGATAAAGCCCCCGGCTGCAGCCCCCAGCACAGATAAAGCCCACAGCTGCGGCCCCCAGTACAGATAAAGCCCCCGGCTACAGCCCCCAGCACAGATAAAGCCCATAGCTACAGCCCCCAGCACAGATAAAGCCCCCGGCTACAGCCCCCAGCACAGATAAAGCCCTCGGCTACAGCCCCCAGCACAAATAAAGCCCCCGGCTACAGCCCCCAGCACAGATAAAGCCCCCGGCTACAGCCCCCAGCACAGATAAAGCCCCCGGCTGTAGCCCCCAGCACAGATAAAGGCCCCGGCTACAGCCCTCAGCACAGATAAAGCCCCCGGCTGTAGCCCCCAGCACAGATAAAGCCCCCGGCTGTAGCCCCCAGCACAGATAAAGCCCATAGCTACAGCCCCCAGCACAGATAAAGCCCCCGGCTACAGCCCCCCGCACAGATAAAGCCCCCGGCTGCAGCCCCCAGCACAGATAAAGCCCCCGGCTGCAGCCCCCAGCACATATAAAGCCCCCAGCTGCAGCCCCCAGCACAGATAAAGCCCACGGCTGCAGCCCGCAGCACAGATAATGCCCCCGGCTGCAGCCCCCAGCACAGATAAAGCCCACGGTTGCAACTCCCAGCACAGATAAAGCCCCCGGCTGCAGCCAAAACCACAGTTAAAGCCCATAGCTACAGCCCCCAGCACAGATAAAGCCCCCGGCTGTAGCCCCCAGCACAGATAAAGGCCCCGACTACAGCCCCCAGCACAGATAAAGCCCATAGCTACAGCCCCCAGCACAGATAAAGCCCCCGGCTACAGCCCCCAGCACAGATAAAGCCCCCGGCTGTAGCCCCCAGCACAGATAAAGCCCCCGGCTACAGCCCCCAGCACAGATAAATCCCCCGGCTACAGCCCTCAGCACATATAAAGCCCCCGACTACAGCCCCCAGCACAGATAAAGGCCCCGGCTACAGCCCCCAGCACAGATAAAGCCCACGGCTGTAGCCCCTAGCACAGATTAAGGCCTCGGCTACAGCCCCCAGCACAGATAAAGCCCCCGGCTGTAGCCCCCAGCACAGATAAAGCCCCCGGCTACAGCCCCCAGCACAGATAAAGGCCCCGGCTACAGCCCCCAGCACAGATAAAGCCCCCGGCTGCAGCCCCCAGCACAGATAAAGCCCCCGGCTGTAGCCCCCAGCACAGATAAAGCCCCCGACTGTAGCCCCCAGCACAGATAAAGCCCATGGCTGTAGACCCCCAGCACAGATAAAGCCCCCGGCTGTAGCCCCCGGCTGTCGGGCTTTATCTGACCAAAATAAGACCGGAGTTACACATGTGAGGGACTCGCATCACATCACCCGGCAGCTGCACACTCTCCTTACAGGAGCGTGCATGTACATAGAAACACATGCTGCCGACCACTGCTGCCAGGAGAATGTGTGGCTGTGCCGGGTTATGCGATGTCAGACTCATGCGAGTCCCTGGCAAGTGTGACTCTGGTCTAAGAGAAATCGCATGCGCCTTTTTTAATTTAAATAAATAATAATAAAAACAATCTGCGGTCCCCCCAATTTTGATGCCCTGCCAAGATAAAGCCAGCTGGGGGCTGGTATTCTCAGCCCGCTGACGCCCGGTATTGCCGCATCCATCAGATGTGACAATTCCGGTGTGACAATCCCGGTGCTTTACCGGCTCTTCCCTTTGCCCTGGAGCAGTGGCAATCAGGGTAATAAGAGGTTAATAACAGCGCACAGCTGCTACTAAACCCTAGGTGTGTGATGGCACAGGCGTCTATCAAATACCTGCATCACTAACCTGTAAATGAATGTAAATAAACACAAACACAGAGAAAACATCCTTTATTTGGAATAAAATAAAAAAAACACCCTCCTTCACCTTTTTATTAACCCCCAACACCGCCCTACAGGTCCACATAAGGTCCCACGCCGCTTTCAGCTCTGCTACATCTCACAGCGAGCGACCATAGAACAAGGCCGCCGGCCGTGAGTGCAGACAATGACTGAGACGCGATGAGCGATGACTGCAGGTAGACGCTGTCACAGGCTAGGGGCGCGTCTGACTGCAACCAATCACAGGATGTCCAAAAGCAGCAACGATATTTTGAAAATGAAAGACGTGTCAACAATCAACGTTTTGGTGAGTATTTTTGATCGTTAACACTCGCTCATAGGTGTCACACGCAACGACGTCGCTGAGGCCAGATGTGCGTCACTAATTCCGTGTACCCCGACGACATATCGTTAGCGATATTGCTGCGTGTAAAGCCCCCTTAACAGTCTGGGTCCACTCAGCCCTACACATGGAGGATTCTGAGAGTGATCGGGAGAAGGTGCTGGGGTCAGATGAGACAAAAATTGAGCTCTTTGGCCTTAACTCAACTCGCCATGTTTGGAGAAAGAGAAATGCTGCCTACAGTATAATCCAAAGAACACCATCCCCACTGTGAAGCATGGAGGGGGAAATAGTATGTTTTGGGGGTGTTCCTTTGCTAAGGGCACCGACTACTTCACCGCATCAGTGGGACAATGGATGAAGCCATGTACTATATAATCCTGAGTGACAACCTCCATCCCTCCGCCAGGACATTAAAAATGGGTCATGGCTGGGTCTTCCAGCACGACAATGACCCAAAACATACAGCCAAGGCAACAAAGGAGTGGCTCAAAAAGAAGCTCATTAGGGTCATGGAGTGGCCTAGCCAGTCTCCAGACCTGAATCCCATAGAAAACCTAAATCATAATGATTTAGAGATGATCTGCAAAGAGGAGAGGAGCAAAATCCTCCTGACATCAAACCTCATCATTAACTACAAAACCGCCTGACTGCTGGGCGGCCAACACGGGGACGGCCACCAAGGATTAAGTCTTGTTTGCCAGAGGGATCCAATACTTATTTCTCTCTGCAAAATGAAAATACATTTATAGAATTTATACAATGCGATTTTCTGGATTATATTTTGGATTTTTATCTCACTGTTAAAATTAACCTAAAACTATAGACGGTTCCTGACTGTGTCAGTGGGAATCTTTCACCATCCGCAGGGATCCAATACTTATTCCCCACTGTATGTATTTTTCTGTAATATTCTCATAGCAGTAATGCAATGGCGATGTATCCTTATATTATTGAGAGCCACCGGATAGGATTTTGTAGTGATAGTGCTGACGATCAGGACGGACCTGGTGACCAGCGGTGGTGACACACGGACACTGAAAGAAGTATTGGACACATCACCAATTATGTAAGTAAATATATTTCTAATGGCATTATTGACATGAATTTCTCACCAGATGTCGGTAACAACCCATCCAATCCACACAGGCATAGAAAACACCATAGATGTCCATAAATGAAGTGATGTGTAATGATGAGAGATAACACAGAGAAAAAAAGTATTGAACACATTACTGAAATGTATATAATACTTAGTACATTCTCCTTTGTTGGTGATGAAGCTCCAGACTCCAGACTAGGAGACACTAGTCGCCTGCATTGCTCAGGTAGATTTTGGTCCATTCCTCCACACACACTCCTCACATCCTGTATGGAGACACTAGTCGCCTGCATTGCTCAGGAGGATTTTGGCCCATTCTTCCGCACACACTCCTCACATCCTGTATGGAGACACTAGTCGCCTGCATTGCTCAGGAGGATTTTGGCCCATTCTTCCACACACACTCCTCACATCCTGTATGGAGACACTAGTCGCCTGCATTGCTCAGGAGGATTTTGGTCCATTCTTCCGCACACAATCCTCACATCCTGTATGGAGACACTAGTCGCCTGCATTGCTCAGGTGGAGTTTGGTCCATTCTTCCGCACATTCCTCACATCCTGTATGGAGACACTAGTGACCTGCATTGCTCAGGTGGATTTTGGCTCATTCTTCCACACACACTCCTCACATCCTGTATGGAGACACTAGTCCCTGCATTGCTCAGGTGGATTTTGGCCCATTCTTCCGCACACACTCCTCACATCCTGTATGGAGACACTAGTCACCTGCATTGCTCAGGTGGCTTTTGGCCCATTCTTCCGCACACACTCCTCACATCCTGTATGGAGACACTAGTCACCTGCATTGCTCAGGTGGATTTTGGCCCATTCTTCCGCACACACTCCTCACATCCTGTATGGAGACACTAGTCGCCTGCATTGCTCAGGTGGATTTTGGCCATTCTTCCACACACACACTCACATCCTGTATGGAGACACTAGTCCCTGCATTGCTCAGGTGGATTTTGGCTCATTCTTCCACACACACACTCACATCCTGTATGGAGACACTAGTCGCCTGCATTGCTCAGGGGGATTTTGGCCCATTCTTTCGCACACACTCCTCACATCCTGTAAGGAGACACTAGTCACCTGCATTGCTCAGGTGGATTTTGGCCCATTCTTCTGCACACACTCCTCACATCCTGTATGGAGACACTAGTCGCCTGCATTGCTCAGGTGGATTTTGGCCCATTCTTCCGCACACACTCCTCACATCCTGTATGGAGACACTAGTCGCCTGCATTGCTCAAGTGGATTTTGGCCCATTCTTCCGCACACACTCCTCACATCCTGTATGGAGACACTAGTCACCTGCATTGCTCAGGTGGATTTTGGTCCATTCTTCCGCACACACTCCTCACATCCTGTATGGAGACACTAGTCACCTGCATTGCTCAGGTGGATTTTGGTCCATTCTTCCGCACACACTCCTCACATCCTGTATGGAGACACTAGTCGCCTGCATTGCTCAGGTGGATTTTGGCCCATTCTTCCGCACACACTCCTCACATCCTGTATGGAGACACTAGTCTCCTGCATTGCTCAGGTGGATTTTGGTCCATTCTTCCGCACACACTCCTCACATCCTGTATGGAGACACTAGTCACCTGCATTGCTCAGGTGGATTTTGGTCCATTCTTCCGCACACACTCCTCACATCCTGTATGGAGACACTAGTCACCTGCATTGCTCAGGTGGATTTTGGTCCATTCTTCCACACACAGTCCTCACATCCTGCATGGAGACACTAGTCTACTGCATTGCTCAGGTGGATTTTGGTCCATTCTTCTGCACACACTCCTCACATCCTGTATGGAGACACTAGTCACCTGCATTGCTCAGGTGGATTTTGGCCCATTCTTCCACACACACTCCTCACATCCTGTATGGAGACACTAGTCACCTGCATTGCTCAGGTGGATTTTGGTCCATTCTTCCGCACACACTCCTCACATCCTGTATGGAGACACTAGTCGCCTGCATTGCTCAGGTGGATTTTGGTCCATTCTTCCGCACACACTCCTCACATCCTGTATGGAGACACTAGTCGCCTGCATTGCTCAGGTGGATTTTGGCCATTCTTCCGCACACACTCCTCACATCCTGTATGGAGACACTAGTCGCCTGCATTGCTCAGGTGGATTTTGGCCATTCTTCCGCACACACACTCCTCACATCCTGTATGGAGACACTAGTCGCCTGCATTGCTCAGGTGGATTTTGGCCATTCTTCCGCACACACTCCTCACATCCTGTATGGAGACACTAGTCACCTGCATTGCTCAGGTGGATTTTGGCCATTCTTCCGCACACACACTCCTCACATCCTGTATGGAGACACTAGTCGCCTGCATTGCTCAGGTGGATTTTGGCCATTCTTCCGCACACACACTCCTCACATCCTGTATGGAGACACTAGTCGCATGCATTGCTCAGGTGGATTTTGGCCCATTCTTCCGCACACACACTCCTCACATCCTGTATGGAGACACTAGTCACCTGCATTGCTCAGGTGGATTTTGGCCATTCTTCCGCACACACACTCCTCACATCCTGTATGGAGACACTAGTCGCCTGCATTGCTCAGGTGGATTTTGGCCATTCTTCCGCACACACTCCTCACATCCTGTATGGAGACACTAGTCACCTGCATTGCTCAGGTGGATTTTGGCCATTCTTCCTCACACACACTCCTCACATCCTGTATGGAGACACTAGTCACCTGCATTGCTCAGGTGGATTTTGGCCATTCTTCCGCACACACACTCCTCACATCCTGTATGGAGACACTAGTCGCATGCATTGCTCAGGTGGATTTTGGCCATTCTTCCGCACACAGTCCCCACATCCTGTATGGAGACACTAGTCGCCTGCATTGCTCAGGTGGATTTTGGCCATTCTTCCGCACACACTCCTCACATCCTGTATGGAGACACTAGTCACCTGCATTGCTCAGGTGGATTTTGGCCATTCTTCCGCACACACACTCCTCACATCCTGTATGGAGACACTAGTCGCATGCATTGCTCAGGTGGAGTTTGGCCCATTCTTCCACACACACTCCTCACATCCTGTATGGAGACACTAGTCACCTGCATTGCTCCGGTGGATTTTGGCCCATTCTTCCGCACACACTCCTCACATCCTGTATGGAGACACTAGTCGCCTGCATTGCTCAGGTGGATTTTGGCCCATTCTTCCGCACACACTCCTCACATCCTGTATGGAGACACTAGTCACCTGCATTGCTCAGGTGGATTTTGGCCCATTCTTCCGCACACACTCCTCACATCCTGTATGGAGACACTAGTCCCTGCATTGCTCAGGTGGATTTTGGCCCATTCTTCCGCACACACTCCTCACATCCTGTATGGAGACACTAGTCACCTGCATTGCTCAGGTGGATTTTGGCCCATTCTTCCGCACACACTCCTCACATCCTGTATGGAGACACTAGTCGCCTGCATTGCTCAGGTGGATTTTGCTCATTCTTCCGCACACACTCCTCACATCCTGTATGGAGACACTAGTCACCTGCATTGCTCAGGTGGATTTTGGCCATTCTTCCGCACACACACTCCTCACATCCTGTATGGAGACACTAGTCGCCTGCATTGCTCAGGTGGATTTTGGCCCATTCTTCCGCACACACTCCTCACATCCTGTATGGAGACACTAGTCGCCTGCATTGCTCAGGTGGATTTTGGCCCATTCTTACACACACACTCCTCACATCCTGTATGGAGACACTAGTCGCCTGCATTGCTCAGGTGGATTTTGTCCATTCTTCCACACACTCCTCACATCCTGTATGGAGACACTAGTCCCTGCATTGCTCAGGTGGATTTTGGTCCATTCTTCCACACACACTCCTCACATCCTGTATGGAGACACTAGTCGCCTGCATTGCTCAGGAGGAGTTTGGCCCATTCCTCCGCACACACTCCTCACATCCTGTATGGAGACATTAGTCGCCTGCATTGCTCAGGTGGAATTTGGCCCATTCTTCCGCACACACTCCTCACATCCTGTATGGAGACACTAGTCGCCTGCATTGCTCAGGTGGATTTTGGCCCATTCTTCCGCACACACTCTTCACATCCTGTATGGAGACACTACTCGCCTGCATTGCTCAGGTGGATTTTGGCCCATTCTTCCGCACACACTCCTCACATCCTGTATGGAGACACTAGTCACCTGCATTGCTCAGGTGGATTTTGGCCCATTCTTTCTCACACACTCCTCACATCCTGTATGGAGACACTGGTCACCTGCATTGCTCAGGTGGATTTTGGCCCATTCTTTCTCACACACTCCTCACATCCTGTATGGAGACACTAGTCACCTGCATTGCTCAGGTGGCTTTTGGCCCATTCTTCCGCACACACTCCTCACATCCTGTATGGAGACACTAGTCACCTGCATTTCTCAGGTGGATTTTGGCCCAATCTTCCGCACACACTCCTCACATCCTGTATGGAGACACTAGTCACCTGCATTGCTCAGGTGGATTTTGGCCCATTCTTCCGCACACACTCCTCACATCCTGTATGGAGACACTAGTCGCCTGCATTGCTCAGGTGGATTTTGGCCCACTCTTCCACACACACTCCTCACATCCTGTATGGAGACACTAGTCCCTGCATTGCTCAGGTGGATTTTGGCTCATTCTTCCACACACACACTCACATCCTGTATGGAGACACTAGTCGCCTGCATTGCTCAGGGGGATTTTGGCCCATTCTTTCGCACACACTCCTCACATCCTGTAAGGAGACACTAGTCACCTGCATTGCTCAGGTGGATTTTGGCCCATTCTTCTGCACACACTCCTCACATCCTGTATGGAGACACTAGTCGCCTGCATTGCTCAGGTGGATTTTGGCCCATTCTTCCGCACACACTCCTCACATCCTGTATGGAGACACTAGTCGCCTGCATTGCTCAGGTGGATTTTGGCCCATTCTTCCGCACACACTCCTCACATCCTGTATGGAGACACTAGTCACCTGCATTGCTCAGGTGGATTTTGGTCCATTCTTCCGCACACACTCCTCACATCCTGTATGGAGACACTAGTCACCTGCATTGCTCAGGTGGATTTTGGTCCATTCTTCCGCACACACTCCTCACATCCTGTATGGAGACACTAGTCGCCTGCATTGCTCAGGTGGATTTTGGCCCATTCTTCCGCACACACTCCTCACATCCTGTATGGAGACACTAGTCTCCTGCATTGCTCAGGTGGATTTTGGTCCATTCTTCCGCACACACTCCTCACATCCTGTATGGAGACACTAGTCACCTGCATTGCTCAGGTGGATTTTGGTCCATTCTTCCGCACACACTCCTCACATCCTGTATGGAGACACTAGTCACCTGCATTGCTCAGGTGGATTTTGGTCCATTCTTCCACACACAGTCCTCACATCCTGCATGGAGACACTAGTCGCCTGCATTGCTCAGGTGGATTTTGGCCCATTCTTCCGCACACACACTCCTCACATCCTGTATGGAGACACTAGTCGCCTGCATTGCTCAGGTGGATTTTGGTCCATTCTTCTGCACACACTCCTCACATCCTGTATGGAGACACTAGTCACCTGCATTGCTCAGGTGGATTTTGGCCCATTCTTCCACACACACTCCTCACATCCTGTATGGAGACACTAGTCACCTGCATTGCTCAGGTGGATTTTGGTCCATTCTTCCGCACACACTCCTCACATCCTGTATGGAGACACTAGTCGCCTGCATTGCTCAGGTGGATTTTGGTCCATTCTTCCGCACACACTCCTCACATCCTGTATGGAGACACTAGTCGCCTGCATTGCTCAGGTGGATTTTGGCCATTCTTCCGCACACACACTCCTCACATCCTGTATGGAGACACTAGTCGCCTACATTGCTCAGGTGGATTTTGGCCATTCTTCCGCACACACTCCTCACATCCTGTATGGAGACACTAGTCGCCTGCATTGCTCAGGTGGATTTTGGCCATTCTTCCGCACACACACTCCTCACATCCTGTATGGAGACACTAGTCGCCTGCATTGCTCAGGTGGATTTTGGCCATTCTTCCGCACACACTCCTCACATCCTGTATGGAGACACTAGTCACCTGCATTGCTCAGGTGGATTTTGGCCATTCTTCCGCACACACACTCCTCACATCCTGTATGGAGACACTAGTCGCCTGCATTGCTCAGGTGGATTTTGGCCATTCTTCCGCACACACACTCCTCACATCCTGTATGGAGACACTAGTCGCATGCATTGCTCAGGTGGATTTTGGCCCATTCTTCTGCACACACACTCCTCACATCCTGTATGGAGACACTAGTCACCTGCATTGCTCAGGTGGATTTTGGCCATTCTTCCGCACACACACTCCTCACATCCTGTATGGAGACACTAGTCACCTGCATTGCTCAGGTGGATTTTGGCCATTCTTCCGCACACACACTCCTCACATCCTGTATGGAGACACTAGTCGCCTGCATTGCTCAGGTGGATTTTGGCCATTCTTCCGCACACACTCCTCACATCCTGTATGGAGACACTAGTCACCTGCATTGCTCAGGTGGATTTTGGCCATTCTTCCGCACACACACTCCTCACATCCTGTATGGAGACACTAGTCACCTGCATTGCTCAGGTGGATTTTGGCCATTCTTCCGCACACACACTCCTCACATCCTGTATGGAGACACTAGTCGCATGCATTGCTCAGGTGGATTTTGGCCATTCTTCCGCACACAGTCCCCACATCCTGTATGGAGACACTAGTCGCCTGCATTGCTCAGGTGGATTTTGGCCATTCTTCCGCACACACTCCTCACATCCTGTATGGAGACACTAGTCACCTGCATTGCTCAGGTGGATTTTGGCCATTCTTCCGCACACACACTCCTCACATCCTGTATGGAGACACTAGTCACCTGCATTTCTCAGGTGGAGTTTGGCCCATTCTTCCAC
This sequence comes from Anomaloglossus baeobatrachus, assembly GCF_048569485.1. NCBI lineage: Eukaryota > Metazoa > Chordata > Amphibia > Anura > Aromobatidae > Anomaloglossus > Anomaloglossus baeobatrachus. The sequence continues at coordinate 3,139,123 of NC_134354.1, read as the reverse complement.
ACACACTCCTCACATCCTGTATGGAGACACTAGTCACCTGCATTGCTCCGGTGGATTTTGGCCCATTCTTCCGCACACACTCCTCACATCCTGTATGGAGACACTAGTCGCCTGCATTGCTCAGGTGGATTTTGGCCCATTCTTCCGCACACACTCCTCACATCCTGTATGGAGACACTAGTCACCTGCATTGCTCAGGTGGATTTTGGCCCATTCTTCCGCACACACTCCTCACATCCTGTATGGAGACACTAGTCCCTGCATTGCTCAGGTGGATTTTGGCCCATTCTTCCGCACACACTCCTCACATCCTGTATGGAGACACTAGTCACCTGCATTGCTCAGGTGGATTTTGGCCCATTCTTCCGCACACACTCCTCACATCCTGTATGGAGACACTAGTCGCCTGCATTGCTCAGGTGGATTTTGCTCATTCTTCCGCACACACTCCTCACATCCTGTATGGAGACACTAGTCACCTGCATTGCTCAGGTGGATTTTGGCCATTCTTCCGCACACACACTCCTCACATCCTGTATGGAGACACTAGTCGCCTGCATTGCTCAGGTGGATTTTGGCCCATTCTTCCGCACACACTCCTCACATCCTGTATGGAGACACTAGTCGCCTGCATTGCTCAGGTGGATTTTGGCCCATTCTTACACACACACTCCTCACATCCTGTATGGAGACACTAGTCGCCTGCATTGCTCAGGTGGATTTTGTCCATTCTTCCACACACTCCTCACATCCTGTATGGAGACACTAGTCCCTGCATTGCTCAGGTGGATTTTGGTCCATTCTTCCACACACACTCCTCACATCCTGTATGGAGACACTAGTCGCCTGCATTGCTCAGGAGGAGTTTGGCCCATTCCTCCGCACACACTCCTCACATCCTGTATGGAGACATTAGTCGCCTGCATTGCTCAGGTGGAATTTGGCCCATTCTTCCGCACACACTCCTCACATCCTGTATGGAGACACTAGTCGCCTGCATTGCTCAGGTGGATTTTGGCCCATTCTTCCGCACACACTCTTCACATCCTGTATGGAGACACTACTCGCCTGCATTGCTCAGGTGGATTTTGGCCCATTCTTCCGCACACACTCCTCACATCCTGTATGGAGACACTAGTCACCTGCATTGCTCAGGTGGATTTTGGCCCATTCTTTCTCACACACTCCTCACATCCTGTATGGAGACACTGGTCACCTGCATTGCTCAGGTGGATTTTGGCCCATTCTTTCTCACACACTCCTCACATCCTGTATGGAGACACTAGTCACCTGCATTGCTCAGGTGGCTTTTGGCCCATTCTTCCGCACACACTCCTCACATCCTGTATGGAGACACTAGTCACCTGCATTGCTCAGGTGGATTTTGGCCCATTCTTCCGCACACACTCCTCACATCCTGTATGGAGACACTAGTCACCTGCATTGCTCAGGTGGATTTTGGCCCATTCTTCTGCACACACTCCTCACATCCTGTATGGAGACACTAGTCGCCTGCATTGCTCAGGTGGATTTTGGCCCATTCTTCCGCACACACTCCTCACATCCTGTATGGAGACACTAGTCGCCTGCATTGCTCAGGTGGATTTTGGCCCATTCTTCCGCACACACTCCTCACATCCTGTATGGAGACACTAGTCACCTGCATTGCTCAGGTGGATTTTGGTCCATTCTTCCGCACACACTCCTCACATCCTGTATGGAGACACTAGTCACCTGCATTGCTCAGGTGGATTTTGGTCCAATCTTCCGCACACACTCCTCACATCCTGTATGGAGACACTAGTCGCCTGCATTGCTCAGGTGGATTTTGGCACATTCTTCCGCACACACTCCTCACATCCTGTATGGAGACACTAGTCACCTGCATTGCTCAGGTGGATTTTGGTCCATTCTTCCGCACACAGTCCTCACATCCTGTATGGAGACACTAGTCTCCTGCATTGCTCAGGTGGATTTTCGTCCATTCTTCCGCACACACTCCTCACATCCTGTATGGAGACACTAGTCACCTGCATTGCTCAGGTGGATTTTGGTCCATTCTTCCGCACACACTCCTCACATCCTGTATGGAGACACTAGTCACCTGCATTGCTCAGGTGGATTTTGGTCCATTCTTCCACACACACTCCTCACATCCTGCATGGAGACACTAGTCTACTGCATTGCTCAGGTGGATTTTGGTCCATTCTTCTGCACACACTCCTCACATCCTGTATGGAGACACTAGTCACCTGCATTGCTCAGGTGGATTTTGGCCCATTCTTCCACACACACTCCTCACATCCTGTATGGAGACACTAGTCACCTGCATTGCTCAGCTGGATTTTGGTCCATTCTTCCACACACACTCCTCACATCCTGCATGGAGACACTAGTCTACTGCATTGCTCAGGTGGATTTTGGCCCATTCTTCTGCACACACTCCTCACATCCTGTATGGAGACACTAGTCCCTGCATTGCTCAGGTGGATTTTGGCCCATTCTTCTGCACACACTCCTCACATCCTGTATGGAGACACTAGTCGCCTGCATTGCTCAGGTGGATTTTGGCCCATTCTTCCGCACACACTCCTCACATCCTGTATGGAGACACTAGTCGCCTGCATTGCTCAGGTGGGAATTCGGCCCATTCTTCCGCACACACTCCTCACATCCTGTATGGAGACACTAGTCGCCTGCATTGCTCAGGTGGGATTTCGGCCCATTCTTTCGCACACACTCCTCACATCCTGTATGGAGACACTAGTCACCTGCATTGCTCAAGTGGATTTTGGCCCATTCTTCTGCAAACACACTCCTCACATCCTGTATGGAGACACTAGTCACCTGCATTGCTCAGGTGGATTTTGGCCCATTTTTCCGCACACACTCCTCACATCCTGTATGGAGACACTAGTCGCCTGCATTGCTTAGGTGGATTTTGGCCCATTCTTCCGCACACACTCCTCACATCCTGTATAGAGACACTGGTCGCCTGCATTGCTCAGGTGGATTTTGGCCCATTCTTCCTCACACACACTCCTCACATCCTGTATGGAAACACTAGTCACCTGCATTGCTCAGGTGGATTTTGGCCCATTCTTCCGCATACACACTCCTCACATCCTGTATGGAGACACTAGTCACCTGCATTGCTCAGGTGGATTTTGGCCCATTCTTTCTCACACACTCCTCACATCCTGTATGGAGACACTAGTCATCTGCATTGCTCTGGTGGATTTTGCCCATTCTTCCGCACACACTCCTCACATCCTGTATGGAGACACTAGTCACGTGCATTGCTCAGGTGGATTTTGGTCCATTCTTCCGCACACACACTCCTCACATCCTGTATGGAGACACTAGTCACCTGCATTGCTCAGGTGGATTTTGGCCCATTCTTCCGCACACACTCCTCACATCCTGTATGGAGACACTAGTCACCTGCATTGCTCAGGTGGATTTTGGTCCATTCTTCCGCACACACTCCTCACATCCTGTATGGAGACACTAGTCACCTGCATTGCTCAGGTGGATTTTGGTCCATTCTTCCACACACACTTCTCACATCCTGTATGGAGACACTAGTCGCCTGCATTGCTCAGGTGGATTTTGGTCCATTCTTCTGCACACACTCCTCACATCCTGTATGGAGACACTAGTCGCCTGCATTGCTCAGGTGGATTTTGGTCCATTCTTCTGCACACACTCCTCACATCTTGTATGGAGACACTAGTCACCTGCATTGCTCAGGTGGATTTTGGTCCATTCTTCCGCACAAACTCCTCACATCCTGTAAGGAGACACTAATCACCTGCATTGCTCAGGTGGATTTTGGTCCATTCTTCCGCACACACACTCCTCACATCCTGTATGGAGACACTAGTCACCTGCATTGCTCAGGTGGATTTTGGCCCATTCTTCCGCACACACTCCTCACATCCTGTATGGAGACACTAGTCGCCTGCATTGCTCAGGTGGATTTTGGTCAATTCTTCCGCACCCACTCCTCACATCCTGTATTAAGACACTAGTCGCCTGCATTGCTCAGGTGGATTTTGGCCCATTCTTCCGCACACACTCCTCACATCCTGTATGGAGACACTAGTCACCTGCATTGCTCAGGTGGATTTTGGCCCATTCTTCCGCACACACTCCTCACATCCTGTATGGAGACACTAGTCGCCTGCATTGCTCAGGTGGATTTTGGTCATTCTTCCGCACACACACTCCTCACATCCTGTATGGAGACACTAGTCGCCTGCATTGCTCAGGTGGATTTGGCCCATTCTTCCGCACACACTCCTCACATCCTGTATGGAGACACTAGTCGCCTGCATTGCTCAGGTGGATTTTGGTCCATTCTTCCACACACACTCCTCACATCCTGTATGGAGACACTAGTCGCCTGCATTGCTCAGGTGGGATTTCGGCCCATTCTTTCGCACACACTCCTCACATCCTGTATGGAGACACTGGTCTTCTGCATTGCTCAGGTGGATTTTGGCCATTCCTCCGCACACACTCCTCACATCCTGTATGGAGACACTAGTCACCTGCATTGCTCAGGTGGATTTTGGCCCATTCTTCCGCACACATTCCTCACATCCTGTATGGAGACACTAGTCACCTGCATTGCTCAGGTGGATTTTGGCCAATTCTTCCGCACACACTCCCCACATCCTGTATGGAGACACTAGTCGCCTGCATTGCTCAGGTGGATTTTGGCCCATTCTTCCACACACACTCCTCACATCCTGTATGGAGACACTAGTCGCCTGCATTGCTCAGGTAGATTTTGGCCCATTCTTCCGCACACACTCCTCACATCCTGTATGGAGACACTAGTCACCTGCATTGCTCAGGTAGATTTTGGCCCATTCTTCCGCACACACTCCTCACATCCTGTATGGAGACACTAGTCGCCTGCATTGCTCAGGTGGATTTTGGCCCATTCTTCCACACACACTCCTCACATCCTGTATGGAAACACTAGTCGCCTGCATTGCTCAGGTGGATTTTGGCCCATTCTTCCGCACACACTCCTCACATCCTGTATGGAGACACTAGTCGCCTGCATTGCTCAGATGGATTTGGCCCATTCTTCTGCACACACTCCTCACATCCTGTATGGAGACACTAGTCACCTGCATTGCTCAGGTGGATTTGGCCCATTCTTCTGCACACACTCCTCACATCCTGTATGGAGACACTAGTCGCCTGCATTGCTCAGGTGGATTTTGGCCCATTCTTCCGCACACACTCCTCACATCCTGTATGGAGACACTAGTCCCTGCATTGCTCAGGTAGATTTTGGCCCATTCTTCTGCACACACTCCTCACATCCTGTATGGAGACACTAGTCGCCTGCATTGCTCAGGTGGATTTTGGCCCATTCTTCCCCACACACTCCTCACATCCTGTATGGAGACACTAGTCGCCTGCATTGCTCAGGTGGATTTTGACCCATTCTTCCGCACACACTCCTCACATCCTGTATGGAGACACTGGTCACCTGCATTGCTCAGGTGGATTTTGGTCCATTCTTCCACACACACTCCTCACATCCTGTATGGAGACACTAGTCGCCTGCATTGCTCAGGTGGGATTTCGGCCCATTCTTCCGCACACACTCCTCACATCCTGTATGGACACACTAGTCGCCTGCATTGTTCAGGTGGATTTTGGCCATTCTTCCGAACACACTCCTCACATCCTGTATGGAGACACTAGTCGCCTGCATTGCTCAGGTGGATTTGGCCCATTCTTCCGCACACACTCCTCACATCCTGTATGGAGACACTAGTCATCTGCATTGCTCAGGTAGATTTTGGCCCATTCTTCCGCACACACTCCTCACATCCTGTATGGAGACACTAGTCACCTGCATTGCTCAGGTAGATTTTGGCCCATTCTTCCGCACACACTCCTCACATCCTGTATGGAGACACTAGTCGCCTGCATTGCTCAGGTGGATTTTGGCCCATTCTTCCGCACACACTCCTCACATCCTGTATGGAGACACTAGTCATCTGCATTGCTCAGGTGGATTTTGGCCATTCTTCCGCACACACTCCTCACATCCTGTATGGAGACACTAGTCACCTGCATTGCTCAGGTGGATTTTGGCCATTCTTCCGCACACACTCCTCACATCCTGTATGGAGACACTAGTCACCTGCATTGCTCAGGTAGATTTTGGTCCATTCTTCCGCACACACTCCTCACATCCTGTATGGAGACACTAGTCGCTTGCATTGCTCAGGTGGATTTTGGCCCATTCTTCCGCACACACTCCTCACATCCTGTATGGAGACACTAGTCGCCTGCATTGCTCAGGTGGATTTTGGCCCATTCTTCCGCACACACTCCTCACATCCTGTATGGAGACACTAGTCGCCTGCATTGCTCAGGTGGATTTTGGTCCATTCTTCCGCACACACTCCTCACATCCTGTATGGAGACACTAGTCGCCTGCATTGCTCAGGTGGATTTTGGCCATTCTTCCGCACACACTCCTCACATCCTGTATGGAGACACTAGTCGCCTGCATTGCTCAGGTGGATTTTGGCCATTCTTCCGCACACACACTCCTCACATCCTGTATGGAGACACTAGTCGCCTGCATTGCTCAGGTGGATTTTGGCCATTCTTCCGCACACACTCCTCACATCCTGTATGGAGACACTAGTCACCTGCATTGCTCAGGTGGATTTTGGCCATTCTTCGGCACACACACTCCTCACATCCTGTATGGAGACACTAGTCGCCTGCATTGCTCAGGTGGATTTTGGCCATTCTTCCGCACACACACTCCTCACATCCTGTATGGAGACACTAGTCGCATGCATTGCTCAGGTGGATTTTGGCCCATTCTTCCGCACACACACTCCTCACATCCTGTATGGAGACACTAGTCACCTGCATTGCTCAGGTGGATTTTGGCCATTCTTCCGCACACACACTCCTCACATCCTGTATGGAGACACTAGTCACCTGCATTGCTCAGGTGGATTTTGGCCATTCTTCCGCACACACACTCCTCACATCCTGTATGGAGACACTAGTCGCCTGCATTGCTCAGGTGGATTTTGGCCATTCTTCCGCACACACTCCTCACATCCTGTATGGAGACACTAGTCCCTGCATTGCTCAGGTGGATTTTGGCCATTCTTCCGCACACACACTCCTCACATCCTGTATGGAGACACTAGTCGCATGCATTGCTCAGGTGGATTTTGGCCATTCTTCCGCACACACTCCTCACATCCTGTATGGAGACACTAGTCCCTGCATTGCTCAGGTGGATTTTGGCCATTCTTCCGCACACACACTCCTCACATCCTGTATGGAGACACTAGTCACCTGCATTGCTCAGGTGGATTTTGGCCATTCTTCCGCACACACACTCCTCACATCCTGTATGGAGACACTAGTCGCATGCATTGCTCAGGTGGATTTTGGCCCATTCTTCCGCACACACTCCTCACATCCTGTATGGAGACACTAGTCGCCTGCATTGCTCAGGTGGATTTTGGCCATTCTTCCGCACACACTCCTCACATCCTGTATGGAGACACTAGTCCCTGCATTGCTCAGGTGGATTTTGGCCATTCTTCCGCACACACACTCCTCACATCCTGTATGGAGACACTAGTCGCATGCATTGCTCAGGTGGATTTTGGCCATTCTTCCGCACACACTCCTCACATCCTGTATGGAGACACTAGTCCCTGCATTGCTCAGGTGGATTTTGGCCATTCTTCCGCACACACACTCCTCACATCCTGTATGGAGACACTAGTCACCTGCATTGCTCAGGTGGATTTTGGCCATTCTTCCGCACACACACTCCTCACATCCTGTATGGAGACACTAGTCGCATGCATTGCTCAGGTGGATTTTGGCCCATTCTTCCGCACACACTCCTCACATCCTGTATGGAGACACTAGTCGCCTGCATTGCTCAGGTGGATTTTGGCCATTCTTCCGCACACACTCCTCACATCCTGTATGGAGACACTAGTCACCTGCATTGCTCAGGTGGATTTTGGCCATTCTTCCGCACACACACTCCTCACATCCTGTATGGAGACACTAGTCGCCTGCATTGCTCAGGTGGATTTTGGCCCATTCTTCCGCACACACTCCTCACATCCTGTATGGAGACACTAGTCGCCTGCATTGCTCAGGTGGATTTTGGCCCATTCTTACACACACACTCCTCACATCCTGTATGGAGACACTAGTCGCCTGCATTGCTCAGGTGGATTTTGGGCCATTCTTCCGCACACACTCCTCACATCCTGTATGGAGACACTAGTCCCTGCATTGCTCAGGTGGATTTTGTCCATTCTTCCACACACTCCTCACATCCTGTATGGAGACACTAGTCCCTGCATTGCTCAGGTGGATTTTGGTCCATTCTTCCACACACACTCCTCACATCCTGTATGGAGACACTAGTCGCCTGCATTGCTCAGGAGGAGTTTGGCCCATTCTTCCGCACACACTCCTCACATCCTGTATGGAGACATTAGTCGCCTGCATTGCTCAGGTGGATTTTGGCCCATTCTTCCGCACACACTCCTCACATCCTGTATGGAGACACTAGTCACCTGCATTGCTCAGGTGGATTTTGGCCCATTCTTTCTCACACACTCCTCACATCCTGTATGGAGACACTGGTCACCTGCATTGCTCAGGTGGATTTTGGCCCATTCTTTCTCACACACTCCTCACATCCTGTATGGAGACACTAGTCACCTGCATTGCTCAGGTGGATTTTGGGCCATTCTTCCGCACACACTCCTCACATCCTGTATGGAGACACTAGTCGCCTGCATTGCTCAGGTGGATTTTGGGCCATTCTTCCGCACACACTCCTCACATCCTGTATGGAGACACTAGTCGCCTGCATTGCTCAGGTGGATTTTGGCCCATTCTTCCGCACACACTCCTCACATCCTGTATGGAGACACTAGTCATCTGCATTGCTCAGGTGGATTTTGGCCCATTCTTCCACACACACTCCTCACATCCTGAATGGAGACACTAGTCGCCTGCATTGCTCAGGTGGATTTTGGCCATTCTTCTGCACACACTTCTCACATCCTGTATGGAGACACTAGTCTCCTGCATTGCTCAGGTAGATTTTGGCCCATTCTTCCGCACACACTCCTCACATCCTGTATGGAGACACTAGTCGCCTGCATTGCTCAGGTGGATTTTGGCCCATTCTTCCACACACACTCCTCACATCCTGTATGGAAACACTAGTCGCCTGCATTGCTCAGGTGGATTTTGGCCCATTCTTCCGCACACACTCCTCACATCCTGTATGGAGACACTAGTCGCCTGCATTGCTCAGGTGGATTTGGCCCATTCTTCTGCACACACTCCTCACATCCTGTATGGAGACACTAGTCACCTGCATTGCTCAGGTGGATTTGGCCCATTCTTCTGCACACACTCCTCACATCCTGTATGGAGACACTAGTCGCCTGCATTGCTCAGGTGGATTTTGGCCCATTCTTCCGCACACACTCCTCACATCCTGTATGGAGACACTAGTCCCTGCATTGCTCAGGTAGATTTTGGCCCATTCTTCTGCACACACTCCTCACATCCTGTATGGAGACACTAGTCGCCTGCATTGCTCAGGTGGATTTTGGCCCATTCTTCCGCACACACTCCTCACATCCTGTATGGAGACACTAGTCGCCTGCATTGCTCAGGTGGATTTTGGCCCATTCTTCCGCACACACTCCTCACATCCTGTATGGAGACACTGGTCACCTGCATTGCTCAGGTGGATTTTGGTCCATTCTTCCACACACACTCCTCACATCCTGTATGGAGACACTAGTCGCCTGCATTGCTCAGGTGGAATTTCGGCCCATTCTTCCGCACACACTCCTCACATCCTGTATGGACACACTAGTCGCCTGCATTGTTCAGGTGGATTTTGGCCATTCTTCCGAACACACTCCTCACATCCTGTATGGAGACACTAGTCGCCTGCATTGCTCAGGTGGATTTGGCCCATTCTTCCGCACACACTCCTCACATCCTGTATGGAGACACTAGTCATCTGCATTGCTCAGGTAGATTTTGGCCCATTCTTCCGCACACACTCCTCACATCCTGTATGGAGACACTAGTCACCTGCATTGCTCAGGTAGATTTTGGCCCATTCTTCCGCACACACTCCTCACATCCTGTATGGAGACACTAGTCGCCTGCATTGCTCAGGTGGATTTTGGCCCATTCTTCCGCACACACTCCTCACATCCTGTATGGAGACACTAGTCATCTGCATTGCTCAGGTGGATTTTGGCCATTCTTCCGCACACACTCCTCACATCCTGTATGGAGACACTAGTCACCTGCATTGCTCAGGTGGATTTTGGCCATTCTTCCGCACACACTCCTCACATCCTGTATGGAGACACTAGTCACCTGCATTGCTCAGGTAGATTTTGGCCCATTCTTCCGCACACACTCCTCACATCCTGTATGGAGACACTAGTCGCCTGCATTGCTCAGGTGGATTTTGGTCCATTCTTCCGCACACACTCCTCACATCCTGTATGGAGACACTAGTCGCCTGCATTGCTCAGGTGGATTTTGGCCATTCTTCCGCACACACTCCTCACATCCTGTATGGAGACACTAGTCGCCTGCATTGCTCAGGTGGATTTTGGCCATTCTTCCGCACACACACTCCTCACATCCTGTATGGAGACACTAGTCGCCTGCATTGCTCAGGTGGATTTTGGCCATTCTTCCGCACACACTCCTCACATCCTGTATGGAGACACTAGTCACCTGCATTGCTCAGGTGGATTTTGGCCATTCTTCCGCACACACACTCCTCACATCCTGTATGGAGACACTAGTCGCCTGCATTGCTCAGGTGGATTTTGGCCATTCTTCCGCACACACACTCCTCACATCCTGTATGGAGACACTAGTCGCATGCATTGCTCAGGTGGATTTTGGCCCATTCTTCCGCACACACACTCCTCACATCCTGTATGGAGACACTAGTCACCTGCATTGCTCAGGTGGATTTTGGCCATTCTTCCGCACACACACTCCTCACATCCTGTATGGAGACACTAGTCACCTGCATTGCTCAGGTGGATTTTGGCCATTCTTCCGCACACACACTCCTCACATCCTGTATGGAGACACTAGTCACCTGCATTGCTCAGGTGGATTTTGGTCCATTCTTCCGCACACACTCCTCACATCCTGTATGGAGACACTAGTCGCCTGCATTGCTCAGGTGGATTTTGGCCATTCTTCCGCACACACTCCTCACATCCTGTATGGAGACACTAGTCGCCTGCATTGCTCAGGTGGATTTTGGCCATTCTTCCGCACACACTCCTCACATCCTGTATGGAGACACTAGTCCCTGCATTGCTCAGGTGGATTTTGGCCATTCTTCCGCACACACACTCCTCACATCCTGTATGGAGACACTAGTCGCATGCATTGCTCAGGTGGATTTTGGCCATTCTTCCGCACACACTCCTCACATCCTGTATGGAGACACTAGTCCCTGCATTGCTCAGGTGGATTTTGGCCATTCTTCCGCACACACACTCCTCACATCCTGTATGGAGACACTAGTCACCTGCATTGCTCAGGTGGATTTTGGCCATTCTTCCGCACACACACTCCTCACATCCTGTATGGAGACACTAGTCGCATGCATTGCTCAGATGGATTTTGGCCCATTCTTCCGCACACACTCCTCACATCCTGTATGGAGACACTAGTCGCCTGCATTGCTCAGGTGGATTTTGGCCATTCTTCCGCACACACTCCTCACATCCTGTATGGAGACACTAGTCACCTGCATTGCTCAGGTGGATTTTGGCCATTCTTCCGCACACACACTCCTCACATCCTGTATGGAGACACTAGTCGCCTGCATTGCTCAGGTGGATTTTGGCCCATTCTTCCGCACACACTCCTCACATCCTGTATGGAGACACTAGTCGCCTGCATTGCTCAGGTGGATTTTGGGCCATTCTTACACACACACTCCTCACATCCTGTATGGAGACACTAGTCGCCTGCATTGCTCAGGTGGATTTTGGGCCATTCTTCCGCACACACTCCTCACATCCTGTATGGAGACACTAGTCGCCTGCATTGCTCAGGTGGATTTTGGGCCATTCTTCCGCACACACTCCTCACATCCTGTATGGAGACACTAGTCCCTGCATTGCTCAGGTGGATTTTGTCCATTCTTCCACACACTCCTCACATCCTGTATGGAGACACTAGTCGCCTGCATTGCTCAGGTGGGTTTTGGCCCATTCTTCCGCACACACTCCTCACATCCTGTATGGAGACACTAGTCGCCTGCATTGCTCAGGTGGATTTTGGCCATTCTTCCGCACACACACTCCTCACATCCTGTATGGAGACACTAGTCCCTGCATTGCTCAGGTGGATTTTGGTCCATTCTTCCACACACACTCCTCACATCCTGTATGGAGACACTAGTCGCCTGCATTGCTCAGGAGGAGTTTGGCCCATTCTTCCGCACACACTCCTCACATCCTGTATGGAGACATTAGTCGCCTGCATTGCTCAGGTGGATTTTGGCCCATTCTTCCGCACACACTCCTCACATCCTGTATGGAGACACTAGTCGCCTGCATTGCTCAGGTGGATTTTGGCCCATTCTTCCGCACACACTCTTCACATCCTGTATGGAGACACTACTCGCCTGCATTGCTCAGGTGGATTTTGGCCCATTCTTCTGCACACACTCCTCACATCCTGTATGGAGACACTAGTCACCTGCATTGCTCAGGTGGATTTTGGCCCATTCTTTCTCACACACTCCTCACATCCTGTATGGAGACACTGGTCACCTGCATTGCTCAGGTGGATTTTGGCCCTATCTTTCTCACACACTCCTCACATCCTGTATGGAGACACTAGTCACCTGCATTGCTCAGGTGGATTTTGGGCCATTCTTCCGCACACACTCCTCACATCCTGTATGGAGACACTAGTCGCCTGCATTGCTCAGGTGGATTTTGGGCCATTCTTCCGCACACACTCCTCACATCCTGTATGGAGACACTAGTCGCCTGCATTGCTCAGGTGGATTTTGGCCCATTCTTCCGCACACACTCCTCACATCCTGTATGGAGACACTAGTCATCTGCATTGCTCAGGTGGATTTTGGCCCATTCTTCCACACACACTCCTCACATCCTGAATGGAGACACTAGTCGCCTGCATTGCTCAGGTGGATTTTGGCCATTCTTCTGCACACACTTCTCACATCCTGTATGGAGACACTAGTCTCCTGCATTGCTCAGGTGGATTTTGGTCCATTCTTCCGCACACACTCCTCACATCCTGTATGGAGACACTAGTCACCTGCATTGCTCAGGTGGATTTTTGCCCATTCTTCCGCACACACTCCTCACATCCTGTATGGAGACACTAGTCACCTGCATTGCTCAGGTGGATTTTGGTCAATTCTTCCGCACCCACTCCTCACATCCTGTATGGAGACACTAGTCGCCTGCATTGCTCAGGTGGATTTTGGTCAATTCTTCCGCACCCACTCCTCACATCCTGTATGGAGACACTAGTCGCCTGCATTGCTCAGGTGGGATTTCGGCCCATTCTTTCGCACACACTCCTCACATCCTGTATGGAGACACCAGTCACCTGCATTGCTCAGGTGGATTTTGGCCCATTCTTCTGCACACACTCCTCACATCCTGTATGGAGACACTAGTCACCTGCATTGCTCAGGTGGATTTTGGTCCATTCTTCTGCACACACTCCTCACATCCTGTATGGAGACACTAGTCCCTGCATTCCTCAGGTGGATTTTGGCCCATTCTTCCGCACACACTCCTCACATCCTGTATGGAGACACTAGTCGCCTGCATTGCTCAGGTGGATTTTGGCCCATTCTTCCGCACACACTCCTCACATCCTGTATGGAGACACTAGTCGCCTGCATTGCTCAGGTGGATTTTGGCCCATTCTTCCGCACACACTCCTCACATCCTGTATGGAGACACTGGTCACCTGCATTGCTCAGGTGGATTTTGGTCCATTCTTCCACACACACTCTTCACATCCTGTATGGAGACACTAGTCGCCTGCATTGCTCAGGTGGGATTTCGGCCCATTCTTTCGCACACACTCCTCACATCCTGTATGGAGACACTAGTCGCCTGCATTGCTCAGGTGGATTTTGGCCCATTCTTCCGCACACACTCCTCACATCCTGTATGGAGACACTAGTCACCTGCATTGCTCAGGTGGATTTTGGCCCATTCTTCCGCACACACTCCTCACATCCTGTATGGAGACACTAATCACCTGCATTGCTCAGGTGGATTTTGGCCCATTCGTCCGCACACACTCCTCACATCCTGTATGGAGACACTAGTCACCTGCATTGCTCAGGTGGATTTTGGTCCATTCTTCTGCACACACTCCTCACATCCTGTATGGAGACACTAGTCGCCTGCATTGCTCAGGTGGATTTTGGTCCATTCTTCCGCACACACTCCTCACATCCTGTATGGAGACACTAGTCGCCTGCATTGCTCAGGTGGATTTTGGCCCATTCTTCCGCACACACTCCTCACATCCTGTATGGAGACACTAGTCGCCTGCATTGCTCAGGTGGATTTTGGCCCATTCTTCCGCACACACTCCTCACATCCTGTATGGAGACACTAGTCACCTGCATTGCTCAGGTGGATTTTGGCCCATTCTTCTGCACACACTCCTCACATCCTGTATGGAGACACTAGTCGCCTGCATTGCTCAGGTAGATTTTGGTCCATTCTTCCGCACACACTCCTCACATCCTGTATGGAGACACTAGTCGCCTGCATTGCTCAGGTGGATTTTGGCCCATTCTTCCGCACACACTCCTCACATCCTGTATGGAGACACTAGTCACCTGCATTGCTCAGGTGGATTTTGGCCCATTCTTCCGCACACACTCCTCACATCCTGTATGGAGACACTAGTCTCCTGCATTGCTCAGGTGGATTTTGGCCGATTCTTCCGCACACACTCCTCACATCCTGTATGGAGACACTAGTCACCTGCATTGCTCAGGTGGATTTTGGCCGATTCTTCCGCACACACTCCTCACATCCTGTATGGAGACACTAGTCACCTGCATTGCTCAGGTGGATTTTGGCCCATTCTTCTGCACACACTCCTCACATCCTGTATGGAGACACTAGTCGCCTGCATTGCTCAGGTGGATTTTGGCCCATTCTTCCGCACACACACTCCTCACATCCTGTATGGAGACACTAGTCGCCTGCATTGCTCAGGTGGATTTTGGTCCATTCTTCCGCACACACTCCTCACATCCTGTATGGAGACACTAGTCGCCTGCATTGCTCAGGTGGATTTTGGCCCATTCTTCCGCACACACTCCTCACATCCTGTATGGAGACACTAGTCATCTGCATTGCTCAGGTGGATTTTGGCCCATTCTTCCGCACACACTCCTCACATCCTGTATGGAGACACTAGTCACCTGCATTGCTCAGGTGGATTTTGGTCCATTCTTCCGCACACACTCCTCACATCCTGTATGGAGACACTAATCACCTGCATTGCTCAGGTAGATTTTGGCCCATTCTTCCGCACACACTCCTCACATCCTGTATGGAGACACTAGTCGCCTGCATTGCTCAGGTGGATTTTGGCCCATTCTTCCGCACACACTCCTCACATCCTGTATGGAGACACTAGTCGCCTGCGTTGCTCAGGTGGATTTTGGCCCATTCTTCCGCACACACTCCTCACATCCTGTATGGAGACACTAGTCACCTGCATTGCTCAGGTGGATTTTGGTCCATTCTTCCGCACACACTCCTCACATCCTGTATGGAGATACTAGTGACCTGCATTGCTCAGGTGGATTTTGGCTCATTCTTCCGCACACACACTCCTCACATCCTGTATGGAGACTTTGGTCACCTGCATTGCTCAGGTGGATTTTGGCCCATTCTTTCTCACACACTCCTCACATCCTGTATGGAGACACTAGTCACCTGCATTGCTCAGGTGGATTTTGGGCCATTCTTCCGCACACACTCCTCACATCCTGTATGGAGACACTAGTCGCCTGCATTGCTCAGGTGGATTTTGGGCCATTCTTCCGCACACACCCCTCACATCCTGTATGGAGACACTAGTCGCCTGCATTGCTCAGGTGGATTTTGGGCCATTCTTCCGCACACACTCCTCACATCCTGTATGGAGACACTAGTCGCCTGCATTGCTCAGGTGGATTTTGGGCCATTCTTCCGCACACACTCCTCACATCCTGTATGGAGACACTAGTCGCCTGCATTGCTCAGGTGGATTTTGGCCCATTCTTCCGCACACACTCCTCACATCCTGTATGGAGACACTGGTCACCTGCATTGCTCAGGTGGATTTTGGCCCATTCTTCCGCACACACTCCTCACATCCTGTATGGAGACACTAGTCACCTGCATTGCTCAGGTGGATTTTGGCCCATTCTTCTGCACACACTCCTCACATCCTGTATGGAGACACTAGTCGCCTGCATTGCTCAGGTGGATTTTGGCCCATTCTTCCGCACACACACTCCTCACATCCTGTATGGAGACACTAGTCGCCTGCATTGCTCAGGTGGATTTTGGCCCATTCTTCCGCACACACTCCTCACATCCTGTATGGAGACACTAGTCGCCTGCATTGCTCAGGTGGATTTTGGCCCATTCTTCCGCACACACTCCTCACATCCTGTATGGAGACACTAGTCATCTGCATTGCTCAGGTGGATTTTGGCCCATTCTTCCGCACACACTCCTCACATCCTGTATGGAGACACTAGTCACCTGCATTGCTCAGGTGGATTTTGGTCCATTCTTCCGCACACACTCCTCACATCCTGTATGGAGACACTAATCACCTGCATTGCTCAGGTAGATTTTGGCCCATTCTTCCGCACACACTCCTCACATCCTGTATGGAGACACTAGTCGCCTGCATTGCTCAGGTGGATTTTGGCCCATTCTTCCGCACACACTCCTCACATCCTGTATGGAGACACTAGTCGCCTGCGTTGCTCAGGTGGATTTTGGCCCATTCTTCCGCACACACTCCTCACATCCTGTATGGAGACACTAGTCACCTGCATTGCTCAGGTGGATTTTGGTCCATTCTTCCGCACACACTCCTCACATCCTGTATGGAGATACTAGTGACCTGCATTGCTCAGGTGGATTTTGGCTCATTCTTCCGCACACACACTCCTCACATCCTGTATGGAGACTTTGGTCACCTGCATTGCTCAGGTGGATTTTGGCCCATTCTTTCTCACACACTCCTCACATCCTGTATGGAGACACTAGTCACCTGCATTGCTCAGGTGGATTTTGGGCCATTCTTCCGCACACACTCCTCACATCCTGTATGGAGACACTAGTCGCCTGCATTGCTCAGGTGGATTTTGGGCCATTCTTCCGCACACACCCCTCACATCCTGTATGGAGACACTAGTCGCCTGCATTGCTCAGGTGGATTTTGGGCCATTCTTCCGCACACACTCCTCACATCCTGTATGGAGACACTAGTCGCCTGCATTGCTCAGGTGGATTTTGGGCCATTCTTCCGCACACACTCCTCACATCCTGTATGGAGACACTAGTCGCCTGCATTGCTCAGGTGGATTTTGGCCCATTCTTCCGCACACACTCCTCACATCCTGTATGGAGACACTGGTCACCTGCATTGCTCAGGTGGATTTTGGCCCATTCTTCTGCACACACTCCTCACATCCTGTATGGAGACACTAGTCTCCTGCATTGCTCAGGGGGATTTTGGCTCATTCTTCCACACACACTCCTCACATCCTGTATGGAGACACTAGTCATCTGCATTGCTCAGGTGGATTTTGGCCCATTCTTCCACACACACTCCTCACATCCTGAATGGAGACACTAGTCGCCTGCATTGCTCAGGTGGATTTTGGCCATTCTTCTGCACACACTTCTCACATCCTGTATGGAGACACTAGTCTCCTGCATTGCTCAGGTGGATTTTGGTCCATTCTTCCGCACACACTCCTCACATCCTGTATGGAGACACTAGTCACCTGCATTGCTCAGGTGGATTTTTGCCCATTCTTCCGCACACACTCCTCACATCCTGTATGGAGACACTAGTCACCTGCATTGCTCAGGTGGATTTTGGTCAATTCTTCCGCACCCACTCCTCACATCCTGTATGGAGACACTAGTCACCTGCATTGCTCAGGTGGATTTTGGTCAATTCTTCCGCACCCACTCCTCACATCCTGTATGGAGACACTAGTCGCCTGCATTGCTCAGGTGGGATTTCGGCCCATTCTTTCGCACACACTCCTCACATCCTGTATGGCGACACCAGTCACCTGCATTGCTCAGGTGGATTTTGGCCCATTCTTCTGCACACACTCCTCACATCCTGTATGGAGACACTAGTCACCTGCATTGCTCAGGTGGATTTTGGTCCATTCTTCTGCACACACTCCTCACATCCTGTATGGAGACACTAGTCCCTGCATTCCTCAGGTGGATTTTGGCCCATTCTTCCGCACACACTCCTCACATCCTGTATGGAGACACTAGTCGCCTGCATTGCTCAGGTGGATTTTGGCCCATTCTTCCGCACACACTCCTCACATCCTGTATGGAGACACTAGTCGCCTGCATTGCTCAGGTGGATTTTGGCCCATTCTTCCGCACACACTCCTCACATCCTGTATGGAGACACTGGTCACCTGCATTGCTCAGGTGGATTTTGGTCCATTCTTCCACACACACTCCTCACATCCTGTATGGAGACACTAGTCGCCTGCATTGCTCAGGTGGGATTTCGGCCCATTCTTTCGCACACACTCCTCACATCCTGTATGGAGACACTAGTCGCCTGCATTGCTCAGGTGGATTTTGGCCCATTCTTCCGCACACACTCCTCACATCCTGTATGGAGACACTAGTCACCTGCATTGCTCAGGTGGATTTTGGCCCATTCTTCCGCACACACTCCTCACATCCTGTATGGAGACACTAATCACCTGCATTGCTCAGGTGGATTTTGGCCCATTCGTCCGCACACACTCCTCACATCCTGTATGGAGACACTAGTCACCTGCATTGCTCAGGTGGATTTTGGTCCATTCTTCCGCACACACTCCTCACATCCTGTATGGAGACACTAGTCGCCTGCATTGCTCAGGTGGATTTTGGTCCATTCTTCCGCACACACTCCTCACATCCTGTATGGAAACACTAGTCGCCTGCATTGCTCAGGTGGATTTTGGCCCATTCTTCCGCACACACTCCTCACATCCTGTATGGAGACACTAGTCGCCTGCATTGCTCAGGTGGATTTTGGTCCATTCTTCCGCACACACTCCTCACATCCTGTATGGAGACACTAGTCGCCTGCATTGCTCAGGTGGATTTTGGCCCATTCTTCCGCACACACTCCTCACATCCTGTATGGAGACACTAGTCACCTGCATTGCTCAGGTGGATTTTGGCCCATTCTTCCGCACACACTCCTCACATCCTGTATGGAGACACTAGTCTCCTGCATTGCTCAGGTGGATTTTGGCCGATTCTTCCGCACACACTCCTCACATCCTGTATGGAGACACTAGTCAACTGCATTGCTCAGGTGGATTTTGGCCCATTCTTCCGCACACACTCCTCACATCCTGTATGGAGACACTAGTCGCCTGCATTGCTCAGGTGGATTTTGGCCCATTCTTCCGCACACACTCCTCACATCCTGTATGGAGACACTAGTCATCTGCATTGCTCAGGTGGATTTTGGCCCATTCTTCCGCACACACTCCTCACATCCTGTATGGAGACACTAGTCACCTGCATTTCTCAGGTGGATTTTGGTCCATTCTTCCGCACACACTCCTCACATCCTGTATGGAGACACTAATCACCTGCATTGCTCAGGTAGATTTTGGCCCATTCTTCCGCACACACTCCTCACATCCTGTATGGAGACACTAGTCGCCTGCATTGCTCAGGTGGATTTTGGCCCATTCTTCCGCACACACTCCTCACATCCTGTATGGAGACACTAGTCACCTGCATTGCTCAGGTGGATTTTGGCCCATTCTTCCGCACACACTCCTCACATCCTGTATGGAGACACTAGTCATCTGCATTGCTCAGGTGGATTTTGGCCATTCTTCCGCACACACTCCTCACATCCTGTATGGAGACACTAGTCGCCTGCGTTGCTCAGGTGGATTTTGGCCCATTCTTCCGCACACACTCCTCACATCCTGTATGGAGACACTAGTGACCTGCATTGCTCAGGTGGATTTTGGCTCATTCTTCCGCACACACACTCCTCACATCCTGTATGGAGACACTAGTCGCCTGCATTGCTCAGGTGGATTTTGGCCCATTCTTCCACACACACTCCTCACATCCTGTATGGAAACACTAGTCGCCTGCATTGCTCAGGTGGATTTTGGCCCATTCTTCCGCACACACTCCTCACATCCTGTATGGAGACACTAGTCGCCTGCATTGCTCAGGTGGATTTGGCCCATTCTTCTGCACACACTCCTCACATCCTGTATGGAGACACTAGTCGCCTGCATTGCTCAGGTGGATTTTGGCCCATTCTTCCGCACACACTCCTCACATCCTGTATGGAGACACTAGTCCCTGCATTGCTCAGGTAGATTTTGGCCCATTCTTCTGCACACACTCCTCACATCCTGTATGGAGACACTAGTCGCCTGCATTGCTCAGGTGGATTTTGGCCCATTCTTCCGCACACACTCCTCACATCCTGTATGGAGACACTAGTCGCCTGCATTGCTCAGGTGGATTTTGGCCCATTCTTCCGCACACACTCCTCACATCCTGTATGGAGACACTGGTCACCTGCATTGCTCAGGTGGATTTTGGTCCATTCTTCCACACACACTCCTCACATCCTGTATGGAGACACTAGTCGCCTGCATTGCTCAGGTGGGATTTCGGCCCATTCTTCCGCACACACTCCTCACATCCTGTATGGACACACTAGTCGCCTGCATTGTTCAGGTGGATTTTGGCCATTCTTCCGAACACACTCCTCACATCCTGTATGGAGACACTAGTCGCCTGCATTGCTCAGGTGGATTTGGCCCATTCTTCCGCACACACTCCTCACATCCTGTATGGAGACACTAGTCATCTGCATTGCTCAGGTAGATTTTGGCCCATTCTTCCGCACACACTCCTCACATCCTGTATGGAGACACTAGTCACCTGCATTGCTCAGGTAGATTTTGGCCCATTCTTCCGCACACACTCCTCACATCCTGTATGGAGACACTAGTCGCCTGCATTGCTCAGGTGGATTTTGGCCCATTCTTCCGCACACACTCCTCACATCCTGTATGGAGACACTAGTCATCTGCATTGCTCAGGTGGATTTTGGCCATTCTTCCGCACACACTCCTCACATCCTGTATGGAGACACTAGTCACCTGCATTGCTCAGGTGGATTTTGGCCATTCTTCCGCACACACTCCTCACATCCTGTATGGAGACACTAGTCACCTGCATTGCTCAGGTAGATTTTGGCCCATTCTTCCGCACACACTCCTCACATCCTGTATGGAGACACTAGTCGCCTGCATTGCTCAGGTGGATTTTGGTCCATTCTTCCGCACACACTCCTCACATCCTGTATGGAGACACTAGTCGCCTGCATTGCTCAGGTGGATTTTGGCCATTCTTCCGCACACACTCCTCACATCCTGTATGGAGACACTAGTCGCCTGCATTGCTCAGGTGGATTTTGGCCATTCTTCCGCACACTCCTCACATCCTGTATGGAGACACTAGTCGCCTGCATTGCTCAGGTGGATTTTGGCCATTCTTCCGCACACACTCCTCACATCCTGTATGGAGACACTAGTCACCTGCATTGCTCAGGTGGATTTTGGCCATTCTTCCGCACACACACTCCTCACATCCTGTATGGAGACACTAGTCGCCTGCATTGCTCAGGTGGATTTTGGCCATTCTTCCGCACACACACTCCTCACATCCTGTATGGAGACACTAGTCGCATGCATTGCTCAGGTGGATTTTGGCCCATTCTTCCGCACACACACTCCTCACATCCTGTATGGAGACACTAGTCGCCTGCATTGCTCAGGTGGATTTTGGCCATTCTTCCGCACACACTCCTCACATCCTGTATGGAGACACTAGTCACCTGCATTGCTCAGGTGGATTTTGGCCATTCTTCCGCACACACACTCCTCACATCCTGTATGGAGACACTAGTCGCCTGCATTGCTCAGGTGGATTTTGGCCCATTCTTCCGCACACACTCCTCACATCCTGTATGGAGACACTAGTCGCCTGCATTGCTCAGGTGGATTTTGGGCCATTCTTACACACACACTCCTCACATCCTGTATGGAGACACTAGTCGCCTGCATTGCTCAGGTGGATTTTGGGCCATTCTTCCGCACACACTCCTCACATCCTGTATGGAGACCCTAGTCGCCTGCATTGCTCAGGTGGATTTTGGGCCATTCTTCCGCACACACTCCTCACATCCTGTATGGAGACACTAGTCCCTGCATTGCTCAGGTGGATTTTGTCCATTCTTCCACACACTCCTCACATCCTGTATGGAGACACTAGTCGCCTGCATTGCTCAGGTGGGTTTTGGCCCATTCTTCCGCACACACTCCTCACATCCTGTATGGAGACACTAGTCGCCTGCATTGCTCAGGTGGATTTTGGTCCATTCTTCCGCACACACTCCTCACATCCTGTATGGAGACACTAGTCCCTGCATTGCTCAGGTGGATTTTGGTCCATTCTTCCACACACACTCCTCACATCCTGTATGGAGACACTAGTCGCCTGCATTGCTCAGGAGGAGTTTGGCCCATTCTTCCGCACACACTCCTCACATCCTGTATGGAGACATTAGTCGCCTGCATTGCTCAGGTGGATTTTGGCCCATTCTTCCGCACACACTCCTCACATCCTGTATGGAGACACTAGTCGCCTGCATTGCTCAGGTGGATTTTGGCCCATTCTTCCGCACACACTCTTCACATCCTGTATGGAGACACTACTCGCCTGCATTGCTCAGGTGGATTTTGGCCCATTCTTCCGCACACACTCCTCACATCCTGTATGGAGACACTAGTCACCTGCATTGCTCAGGTGGATTTTGGCCCATTCTTTCTCACACACTCCTCACATCCTGTATGGAGACACTGGTCACCTGCATTGCTCAGGTGGATTTTGGCCCTATCTTTCTCACACACTCCTCACATCCTGTATGGAGACACTAGTCACCTGCATTGCTCAGGTGGATTTTGGGCCATTCTTCCGCACACACTCCTCACATCCTGTATGGAGACACTAGTCGCCTGCATTGCTCAGGTGGATTTTGGGCCATTCTTCCGCACACACTCCTCACATCCTGTATGGAGACACTAGTCGCCTGCATTGCTCAGGTGGATTTTGGCCCATTCTTCCGCACACACTCCTCACATCCTGTATGGAGACACTAGTCGCCTGCATTGCTCAGGTGGATTTTGGGCCATTCTTCCGCACACACTCCTCACATCCTGTATGGAGACACTAGTCATCTGCATTGCTCAGGTGGATTTTGGCCCATTCTTCCACACACACTCCTCACATCCTGAATGGAGACACTAGTCGCCTGCATTGCTCAGGTGGATTTTGGCCATTCTTCTGCACAAACTTCTCACATCCTGTATGGAGACACTAGTCTCCTGCATTGCTCAGGTGGATTTTGGTCCATTCTTCCGCACACACTCCTCACATCCTGTATGGAGACACTAGTCACCTGCATTGCTCAGGTGGATTTTTGCCCATTCTTCCGCACACACTCCTCACATCCTGTATGGAGACACTAGTCACCTGCATTGCTCAGGTGGATTTTGGTCAATTCTTCCGCACCCACTCCTCACATCCTGTATGGAGACACTAGTCGCCTGCATTGCTCAGGTGGATTTTGGTCAATTCTTCCGCACCCACTCCTCACATCCTGTATGGAGACACTAGTCGCCTGCATTGCTCAGGTGGGATTTCGGCCCATTCTTTCGCACACACTCCTCACATCCTGTATGGAGACACCAGTCACCTGCATTGCTCAGGTGGATTTTGGCCCATTCTTCTGCACACACTCCTCACCTCCTGTATGGAGACACTAGTCGTCTGCATTGCTCAGGTGGATTTTGGTCCATTCTTCCGCACACACTCCTCACATCCTGTATGGAGACACTAGTCGCCTGCATTGCTCAGGTGGATTTTGGTCCATTCTTCTGCACACACTCCTCACATCCTGTATGGAGACACTAGTCCCTGCATTCCTCAGGTGGATTTTGGCCCATTCTTCCGCACACACTCCTCACATCCTGTATGGAGACACTAGTCGCCTGCATTGCTCAGGTGGATTTTGGCCCATTCTTCCGCACACACTCCTCACATCCTGTATGGAGACACTAGTCGCCTGCATTGCTCAGGTGGATTTTGGCCCATTCTTCCGCACACACTCCTCACATCCTGTATGGAGACACTGGTCACCTGCATTGCTCAGGTGGATTTTGGTCCATTCTTCCACACACACTCTTCACATCCTGTATGGAGACACTAGTCGCCTGCATTGCTCAGGTGGGATTTCGGCCCATTCTTTCGCACACACTCCTCACATCCTGTATGGAGACACTAGTCGCCTGCATTGCTCAGGTGGATTTTGGCCCATTCTTCCGCACACACTCCTCACATCCTGTATGGAGACACTAGTCACCTGCATTGCTCAGGTGGATTTTGGCCCATTCTTCCGCACACACTCCTCACATCCTGTATGGAGACACTAATCACCTGCATTGCTCAGGTGGATTTTGGCCCATTCGTCCGCACACACTCCTCACATCCTGTATGGAGACACTAGTCACCTGCATTGCTCAGGTGGATTTTGGTCCATTCTTCTGCACACACTCCTCACATCCTGTATGGAGACACTAGTCGCCTGCATTGCTCAGGTGGATTTTGGTCCATTCTTCCGCACACACTCCTCACATCCTGTATGGAAACACTAGTCGCCTGCATTGCTCAGGTGGATTTTGGCCCATTCTTCCGCACACACTCCTCACATCCTGTATGGAGACACTAGTCGCCTGCATTGCTCAGGTGGATTTTGGCCCATTCTTCCGCACACACTCCTCACATCCTGTATGGAGACACTAGTCACCTGCATTGCTCAGGTGGATTTTGGCCCATTCTTCTGCACACACTCCTCACATCCTGTATGGAGACACTAGTCGCCTGCATTGCTCAGGTGGATTTTGGTCCATTCTTCCGCACACACTCCTCACATCCTGTATGGAGACACTAGTCGCCTGCATTGCTCAGGTGGATTTTGGCCCATTCTTCCGCACACACTCCTCACATCCTGTATGGAGACACTAGTCACCTGCATTGCTCAGGTGGATTTTGGCCCATTCTTCCGCACACACTCCTCACATCCTGTATGGAGACACTAGTCTCCTGCATTGCTCAGGTGGATTTTGGCCGATTCTTCCGCACACACTCCTCACATCCTGTATGGAGACACTAGTCACCTGCATTGCTCAGGTGGATTTTGGCCGATTCTTCCGCACACACTCCTCACATCCTGTATGGAGACACTAGTCACCTGCATTGCTCAGGTGGATTTTGGCCCATTCTTCTGCACACACTCCTCACATCCTGTATGGAGACACTAGTCGCCTGCATTGCTCAGGTGGATTTTGGCCCATTCTTCCGCACACACACTCCTCACATCCTGTATGGAGACACTAGTCGCCTGCATTGCTCAGGTGGATTTTGGTCCATTCTTCCGCACACACTCCTCACATCCTGTATGGAGACACTAGTCGCCTGCATTGCTCAGGTGGATTTTGGCCCATTCTTCCGCACACACTCCTCACATCCTGTATGGAGACACTAGTCATCTGCATTGCTCAGGTGGATTTTGGCCCATTCTTCCGCACACACTCCTCACATCCTGTATGGAGACACTAGTCACCTGCATTGCTCAGGTGGATTTTGGTCCATTCTTCCGCACACACTCCTCACATCCTGTATGGAGACACTAATCACCTGCATTGCTCAGGTAGATTTTGGCCCATTCTTCCGCACACACTCCTCACATCCTGTATGGAGACACTAGTCGCCTGCATTGCTCAGGTGGATTTTGGCCCATTCTTCCGCACACACTCCTCACATCCTGTATGGAGACACTAGTCGCCTGCGTTGCTCAGGTGGATTTTGGCCCATTCTTCCGCACACACTCCTCACATCCTGTATGGAGACACTAGTGACCTGCATTGCTCAGGTGGATTTTGGCTCATTCTTCCGCACACACACTCCTCACATCCTGTATGGAGACTTTGGTCACCTGCATTGCTCAGGTGGATTTTGGCCCATTCTTTCTCACACACTCCTCACATCCTGTATGGAGACACTAGTCACCTGCATTGCTCAGGTGGATTTTGGGCCATTCTTCCGCACACACTCCTCACATCCTGTATGGAGACACTAGTCGCCTGCATTGCTCAGGTGGATTTTGGGCCATTCTTCCGCACACACCCCTCACATCCTGTATGGAGACACTAGTCGCCTGCATTGCTCAGGTGGATTTTGGGCCATTCTTCCGCACACACTCCTCACATCCTGTATGGAGACACTAGTCATCTGCATTGCTCAGGTGGATTTTGGCCCATTCTTCCACACACACTCCTCACATCCTGAATGGAGACACTAGTCGCCTGCATTGCTCAGGTGGATTTTGGCCATTCTTCTGCACACACTTCTCACATCCTGTATGGAGACACTAGTCTCCTGCATTGCTCAGGTGGATTTTGGCCCATTCTTCCGCACACACTCCTCACATCCTGTATGGAGACACTAGTCATCTGCATTGCTCAGGTGGATTTTGGCCCATTCTTCCGCACACACTCCTCACATCCTGTATGGAGACACTAGTCACCTGCATTGCTCAGGTGGATTTTGGTCCATTCTTCCGCACACACTCCTCACATCCTGTATGGAGACACTAATCACCTGCATTGCTCAGGTAGATTTTGGCCCATTCTTCCGCACACACTCCTCACATCCTGTATGGAGACACTAGTCGCCTGCATTGCTCAGGTGGATTTTGGCCCATTCTTCCGCACACACTCCTCACATCCTGTATGGAGACACTAGTCGCCTGCGTTGCTCAGGTGGATTTTGGCCCATTCTTCCGCACACACTCCTCACATCCTGTATGGAGACACTAGTCACCTGCATTGCTCAGGTGGATTTTGGTCCATTCTTCCGCACACACTCCTCACATCCTGTATGGAGATACTAGTGACCTGCATTGCTCAGGTGGATTTTGGCTCATTCTTCCGCACACACACTCCTCACATCCTGTATGGAGACTTTGGTCACCTGCATTGCTCAGGTGGATTTTGGCCCATTCTTTCTCACACACTCCTCACATCCTGTATGGAGACACTAGTCACCTGCATTGCTCAGGTGGATTTTGGGCCATTCTTCCGCACACACTCCTCACATCCTGTATGGAGACACTAGTCGCCTGCATTGCTCAGGTGGATTTTGGGCCATTCTTCCGCACACACCCCTCACATCCTGTATGGAGACACTAGTCGCCTGCATTGCTCAGGTGGATTTTGGGCCATTCTTCCGCACACACTCCTCACATCCTGTATGGAGACACTAGTCACCTGCATTGCTCAGGTGGATTTTGGTCAATTCTTCCGCACCCACTCCTCACATCCTGTATGGAGACACTAGTCACCTGCATTGCTCAGGTGGATTTTGGTCAATTCTTCCGCACCCACTCCTCACATCCTGTATGGAGACACTAGTCGCCTGCATTGCTCAGGTGGGATTTCGGCCCATTCTTTCGCACACACTCCTCACATCCTGTATGGAGACACCAGTCACCTGCATTGCTCAGGTGGATTTTGGCCCATTCTTCTGCACACACTCCTCACATCCTGTATGGAGACACTAGTCACCTGCATTGCTCAGGTGGATTTTGGTCCATTCTTCTGCACACACTCCTCACATCCTGTATGGAGACACTAGTCCCTGCATTCCTCAGGTGGATTTTGGCCCATTCTTCCGCACACACTCCTCACATCCTGTATGGAGACACTAGTCGCCTGCATTGCTCAGGTGGATTTTGGCCCATTCTTCCGCACACACTCCTCACATCCTGTATGGAGACACTAGTCGCCTGCATTGCTCAGGTGGATTTTGGCCCATTCTTCCGCACACACTCCTCACATCCTGTATGGAGACACTGGTCACCTGCATTGCTCAGGTGGATTTTGGTCCATTCTTCCACACACACTCCTCACATCCTGTATGGAGACACTAGTCGCCTGCATTGCTCAGGTGGGATTTCGGCCCATTCTTTCGCACACACTCCTCACATCCTGTATGGAGACACTAGTCGCCTGCATTGCTCAGGTGGATTTTGGCCCATTCTTCCGCACACACTCCTCACATCCTGTATGGAGACACTAGTCACCTGCATTGCTCAGGTGGATTTTGGCCCATTCTTCCGCACACACTCCTCACATCCTGTATGGAGACACTAATCACCTGCATTGCTCAGGTGGATTTTGGCCCATTCGTCCGCACACACTCCTCACATCCTGTATGGAGACACTAGTCACCTGCATTGCTCAGGTGGATTTTGGTCCATTCTTCCGCACACACTCCTCACATCCTGTATGGAGACACTAGTCGCCTGCATTGCTCAGGTGGATTTTGGTCCATTCTTCCGCACACACTCCTCACATCCTGTATGGAAACACTAGTCGCCTGCATTGCTCAGGTGGATTTTGGCCCATTCTTCCGCACACACTCCTCACATCCTGTATGGAGACACTAGTCGCCTGCATTGCTCAGGTGGATTTTGGTCCATTCTTCCGCACACACTCCTCACATCCTGTATGGAGACACTAGTCGCCTGCATTGCTCAGGTGGATTTTGGCCCATTCTTCCGCACACACTCCTCACATCCTGTATGGAGACACTAGTCACCTGCATTGCTCAGGTGGATTTTGGCCCATTCTTCCGCACACACTCCTCACATCCTGTATGGAGACACTAGTCTCCTGCATTGCTCAGGTGGATTTTGGCCGATTCTTCCGCACACACTCCTCACATCCTGTATGGAGACACTAGTCACCTGCATTGCTCAGGTGGATTTTGGCCCATTCTTCCGCACACACTCCTCACATCCTGTATGGAGACACTAGTCGCCTGCATTGCTCAGGTGGATTTTGGCCCATTCCTCCGCACACACTCCTCACATCCTGTATGGAGACACTAGTCATCTGCATTGCTCAGGTGGATTTTGGCCCATTCTTCCGCACACACTCCTCACATCCTGTATGGAGACACTAGTCACCTGCATTTCTCAGGTGGATTTTGGTCCATTCTTCCGCACACACTCCTCACATCCTGTATGGAGACACTAATCACCTGCATTGCTCAGGTAGATTTTGGCCCATTCTTCCGCACACACTCCTCACATCCTGTATGGAGACACTAGTCGCCTGCATTGCTCAGGTGGATTTTGGCCCATTCTTCCGCACACACTCCTCACATCCTGTATGGAGACACTAGTCACCTGCATTGCTCAGGTGGATTTTGGCCCATTCTTCCGCACACACTCCTCACATCCTGTATGGAGACACTAGTCATCTGCATTGCTCAGGTGGATTTTGGCCATTCTTCCGCACACACTCCTCACATCCTGTATGGAGACACTAGTCACCTGCATTGCTCAGGTGGATTTTGGCCATTCTTCCGCACACACTCCTCACATCCTGTATGGAGACACTAGTCGCCTGCGTTGCTCAGGTGGATTTTGGCCCATTCTTCCGCACACACTCCTCACATCCTGTATGGAGACACTAGTCACCTGCATTGCTCAGGTGGATTTTAATCCATTCTTCCGCACACACTCCTCACATCCTGTATGGAGACACTAGTGACCTGCATTGCTCAGGTGGATTTTGGCTCATTCTTCCGCACACACACTTTTCACATCCTGTATGGAGACACTAGTCGCCTGCATTGCTTAGGTGGATTTTGGCCCATTCTTCTGCAAACACTCCTCACATCCTGTATGGAGACACTAGTCACCTGCATTGCTCAGGTGGATTTTGGCCCATTCTTCCGCACACACTCCTCACATCCTGTATGGAGACACTAGTCACCTGCATTGCTCAGGTGGATTTTGGCTCATTCTTCCGCACACACACTTTTCACATCCTGTATGGAGACACTAGTCGCCTGCATTGCTTAGGTGGATTTTGGCCCATTCTTCTGCAAACACTCCTCACATCCTGTATGGAGACACTAGTCACCTGCATTGCTCAGGTGGATTTTGGCCCATTCTTCCGCACACACTCCTCACATCCTGTATGATGACACTAGTCCCTGCATTGCTCAGGTGGATTTTAATCCATTCTTCCGCACACACTCCTCACATCCTGTATGGAGACACTAGTCGCCTGCATTGCTCAGGTGGATTTTGGTCCATTCTTCCGCACACACTCCTCACATCCTGTATGGAGACACTAGTCACCTGCATTGCTCAGGTGGATTTTAATCCATTCTTCCGCACACACTCCTCACATCCTGTATGGAGACACTAGTCACCTGCATTGCTCAGGTGGATTTTGGTCCATTCTTCCGCACACACTCCTCACATCCTGTATGGAGACACTAGTCACCTGCATTGCTCAGGTGGATTTTAATCCATTCTTCCGCACACACTCCTCACATCCTGTATGGAGACACTGGTCGCCTGCATTGCTCAGGTGGATTTTGGCCCATTCTTCTGCACACACTCCTCACATCCTGTATGGAGACACTAGTCGCCTGCATTGCTCAAGTGGATTTTGGCCCATTCTTCTGCACACACTCCTCACATCCTGTATGGAGACACTAGTCGCCTGCATTGCTCAGGTGGATTTTGGCCCATTTTTCCGCACACACTCCTCACATCCTGTATGGAGACACTAGTCGCCTGCATTGCTTAGGTGGATTTTGGCCCATTCTTCCGCACACACTCCTCACATCCTGTATGGAGACACTTGTCACCTGCATTGCTCAGGTGGATTTTGGCCCATTCTTCCTCACACACTCCTCACATCCTGTATGGAGACACTTGTCACCTGCATTGCTCAGGTGGATTTTGGCCCATTCTTCCGCACACACTCCTCACATCCTGTATGGAGACACTAGTCACCTGCTTTGCTCAGGTGGATTTTGGTCCATTCTTCTGCGCACACTCCTCACATCCTGTATGGAGACACTAGTCGCCTGCATTGCTCAGGTGGATTTTGGCCCATTCTTCTGCACACACTCCTCACATCCTGTATGGAGACACTAGTCACCTGCATTGCTCATGTGGATTTTGGCCCATTCTTCCGCACACACTCCTCACATCCTGTATGGAGACACTAGTCACCTGCATTGCTCAGGTGGATTTTGGTCCATTCTTCCGCACACACTCCTCACATCCTGTATGGAGACACTAGTCACCTGCATTGCTCAGGTTGATTTTGGTCCATTCTTCTGCACACACTCCTCACATCCTGTATGGAGACACTAGTCACCTGCATTGCTCAGGTGGATTTTGGCCCATTCTTCCGCACACACTCCTCACATCCTGTATGGAGACACTAGTCACCTGCATTGCTCAGGTGGATTTTGGTCCATTCTTCCGCACACACACTCCTCACATCCTGTATGGAGACACTAGTCGCCTGCATTGCTCAGGTGGATTTTGGCCCATTCTTCCGCACATTCCTCACATCCTGTATGGAGACACTAGTCACCTGCATTGCTCAGGTGGATTTTGGTCCATTCTTCTGCACACACTCCTCACATCCTGTATGGAGACACTAGTCACCTGCATTGCTCAGGTGGATTTTGGCCCATTCTTTCTCACACACTCCTCACATCCTGTATGGAGACACTAGTCACCTGCATTGCTCAGGTGGATTTTGGCCCATTCTTCCGCACACAGTCCCCACATCCTGTATGGAGACACTGGTCACCTGCATTGCTCAGGTGGAGTTTGGCCCATTCTTCCGCACACACTCCTCACATCCTGTATGGAGACACTAGTTACCTGCATTGCTCAGGTGGATTTTGGCCATTCTTCTGCACACACTCCTCACATCCTGTATGGAGACACTAGTCACCTGCATTGCTCAGGTGGATTTTGGCCCATTCTTTCGCACACACTCCTCACATCCTGTATGGAGACACTAGTCGCCTGCATTGCTCAGGTGGATTTTGGCCCATTCTTTCGCACACACTCCTCACATCCTGTATGGAGACACTAGTCGCCTGCATTGCTCAGGTGGATTTTGGTCCATTCTTCTGCACACACTCCTCACATCCTGTATGGAGACATTAGTCGCCTGCATTGCTCAGGTGGATTTTGGCCCATTCTTTCGCACACACTCCTCACATCCTGTATGGAGACACTAGTCGCCTGCATTGCTCAGGTGGATTTGTCCCATTCTTCCGCACACACTCCTCACATCCTGTATGGAGACACTAGTCGCCTGCATTGCTCAGGTGGATTTTGGTCCATTCTTCCGCACACACTCCTCACATCCTGTATGGAGACACTAGTCCCTGCATTGCTCAGGTGGATTTTGGTCCATTCTTCCGCACACACACTCCTCACATCCTGTATGGAGACACTAGTCCCTGCATTGCTCAGGTGGATTTTGGGCCATTCTTCCGCACACACTCCTCACATCCTGTATGGAGACACTAGTCCCTGCATTGCTCTGGTGGATTTTGGTCCATTCTTCCGCACACACTCCTCACATCCTGTATGGAGACACTAGTCACCTGCATTGCTCAGGTGGATTTTGGTCCATTCTTCCGCACACACTCCTCACATCCTGTATGGAGACACTAGTCACCTGCATTGCTCAGGTGGATTTTGGTCCATTCTTCTGCACACACTCCTCACATCCTGTATGGAGACACTAGTCGCCTGCATTGCTCAGGTGGATTTTGGTCCATTCTTCCGCACACACTCCTCACATCCTGTATGGAGACACTAGTCACCTGCATTGCTCAGGTGGATTTTGGTCCATTCTTCTGCACACACTCCTCACATCCTGTATGGAGACACTAGTCGCCTGCATTGCTCAGGTGGATTTTGGTCCATTCTTCCGCACACACTCCTCACATCCTGTATGGAGACACTAGTCGCCTGCATTGCTTAGGTGGATTTTGGCCCATTCTTCCGCACACACTCCTCACATCCTGTATGGAGACACTTGTCACCTGCATTGCTCAGGTGGATTTTGGCCCATTCTTCCTCACACACTCCTCACATCCTGTATGGAGACACTTGTCACCTGCATTGCTCAGGTGGATTTTGGCCCATTCTTCCGCACACACTCCTCACATCCTGTATGGAGACACTAGTCACCTGCTTTGCTCAGGTGGATTTTGGTCCATTCTTCTGCGCACACTCCTTACATCCTGTATGGAGACACTAGTCGCCTGCATTGCTCAGGTGGATTTTGGCCCATTCTTCTGCACACACTCCTCACATCCTGTATGGAGACACTAGTCACCTGCATTGCTCATGTGGATTTTGGCCCATTCTTCCGCACACACTCCTCACATCCTGTATGGAGACACTAGTCACCTGCATTGCTCAGGTGGATTTTGGTCCATTCTTCCGCACACACTCCTCACATCCTGTATGGAGACACTAGTCACCTGCATTGCTCAGGTGGATTTTGGTCCATTCTTCTGCACACACTCCTCACATCCTGTATGGAGACACTAGTCACCTGCATTGCTCAGGTGGATTTTGGCCCATTCTTCCGCACACACTCCTCACATCCTGTATGGAGACACTAGTCACCTGCATTGCTCAGGTGGATTTTGGTCCATTCTTCCGCACACACACTCCTCACATCCTGTATGGAGACACTAGTCGCCTGCATTGCTCAGGTGGATTTTGGCCCATTCTTCCGCACATTCCTCACATCCTGTATGGAGACACTAGTCACCTGCATTGCTCAGGTGGATTTTGGTCCATTCTTCCGCACACACTCCTCACATCCTGTATGGAGACACTAGTCACCTGCATTGCTCAGGTGGATTTTGGCCCATTCTTTCTCACACACTCCTCACATCCTGTATGGAGACACTAGTCACCTGCATTGCTCAGGTGGATTTTGGCCCATTCTTCCGCACACAGTCCCCACATCCTGTATGGAGACACTGGTCACCTGCATTGCTCAGGTGGAGTTTGGCCCATTCTTCCGCACACACTCCTCACATCCTGTATGGAGACACTAGTTACCTGCATTGCTCAGGTGGATTTTGGCCATTCTTCTGCACACACTCCTCACATCCTGTATGGAGACACTAGTTACCTGCATTGCTCAGGTGGATTTTGGCCATTCTTCCGCACACACTCCTCACATCCTGTATGGAGACACTAGTCCCTGCATTGCTCAGGTGGATTTTGGCCCATTCTTTCGCACACACTCCTCACATCCTGTATGGAGACACTAGTCACCTGCATTGCTCAGGTGGATTTGGTCCATTCTTCTGCACACACTCCTCACATCCTGTATGGAGACATTAGTCGCCTGCATTGCTCAGGTGGATTTTGGCCCATTCTTCCGCACACACTCCTCACATCCTGTATGGAGACACTAGTCACCTGCATTGCTCAGGTGGATTTTGGTCCATTCTTCCGCACACACACTCCTCACATCCTGTATGGAGACACTAGTCCCTGCATTGCTCAGGTGGATTTTGGGCCATTCTTCCGCACACACTCCTCACATCCTGTATGGAGACACTAGTCCCTGCATTGCTCTGGTGGATTTTGGTCCATTCTTCCGCACACACTCCTCACATCCTGTATGGAGACACTAGTCACCTGCATTGCTCAGGTGGATTTTGGTCCATTCTTCCGCACACACTCCTCACATCCTGTATGGAGACACTAGTCACCTGCATTGCTCAGGTGGATTTTGGTCCATTCTTCTGCACACACTCCTCACATCCTGTATGGAGACACTAGTCGCCTGCATTGCTCAGGTGGATTTTGGTCCATTCTTCCGCACACACTCCTCACATCCTGTATGGAGACACTAGTCACCTGCATTGCTCAGGTGGATTTTGGTCCATTCTTCTGCACACACTCCTCACATCCTGTATGGAGACACTAGTCGCCTGCATTGCTCAGGTGGATTTTGGTCCATTCTTCCGCACACACTCCTCACAT
The DNA here is from genome assembly GCF_048569485.1 of Anomaloglossus baeobatrachus. Lineage (NCBI taxonomy): Eukaryota > Metazoa > Chordata > Amphibia > Anura > Aromobatidae > Anomaloglossus > Anomaloglossus baeobatrachus. Next base: position 3,103,675 of record NC_134354.1, on the reverse strand, counting down.
CCTGTATGGAGACACTAGTCGCCTGCATTGCTCAGGTGGATTTTGTTCCATTCTTCCGCACACACTCCTCACATCCTGTATGGAAACACTAGTCGCCTGCATTGCTCAGGTGGATTTTGGCCCATTCTTCCGCACACACTCCTCACATCCTGTATGGAGACACTAGTCACCTGCATTGCTCAGGTGGATTTTGGCCCATTCTTCCGCACACACTCCTCACATCCTGTATGAAGACACTAGTCACCTGCATTGCTCAGGTGGATTTTGGCCCATTCTTCCGCACACATTCCTCACATCCTGTATGGAGACACTAGTCGCCTGCATTGCTCAGGTGGAGTTTGGCCCATTCTTTCGCACACACTACTCACATCCTGTATGGAGCCACTAGTCGCCTGCATTGCTCAGGTGGATTTTGGCCCATTCTTCCGCACACACTCCTCACATCCTGTATGGAGACACTAGTCGCCTGCATTGCTCAGGTGGATTTTGGCCCATTCTTCCGCACACACTCCTCACATCCTGTATGGAGACACTAGTCGCCTGCATTGCTCAGGTGGATTTGTCCCATTCTTCCGCACACACTCCTCACATCCTGTATGGAGACACTAGTCGCCTGCATTGCTCAGGTGGATTTTGGCCCATTCTTCCGCACACACTCCTCACATCCTGTATGGAGACACTAGTCGCCTGCATTGCTCAGGTGGATTTTGGCCCATTCTTCTGCACACACTCCTCACATCCTGTATGGAGACACTAGTCGTCTGCATTGCTCAGGTGGATTTTGTTCCATTCTTCCGCACACACTCCTCACATCCTGTATGGAGTCACTAGTCGCCTGCATTGCTCAGGTGGATTTTGGTCCATTCTTCCGCACACACTCCTCACATCCTGTATGGAGACACTAGTCACCTGCATTGCTCAGGTGGATTTTGGTCCATTCTTCCGCACACACTCCTCACATCCTGTATGGAGACACTAGTCGCCTGCATTGCTCAGGTGGATTTTGGCCATTCTTCTGCACACACTCCGCACATCCTGTATGGAGACACTAGTCCCTGCATTGCTCAGGTGGATTTTGGCCCATTCTTCTGCACACACTCCTCACATCCTGTATGGAGACACTAGTCGCCTGCATTGCTCAGGTGGATTTTGGTCCATTCTTCCGCACACACTCCTCACATCCTGTATGGAGACACTAGTCGCCTGCATTGCTCAGGTGGAGTTTGGCCCATTCTTCTGCACACACTCCTCACATCCTGTATGGAGACACTAGTCACCTGCATTGCTCAGGTGGAGTTTGGCCCATTCTTCCGCACACACTCCTCACATCCTGTATGGAGACACTAGTCGCCTGCATTGCTCAGGTGGATTTTGGCCCATTCTTACACACACACTCCTCACATCCTGTATGGAGACACTAGTCGCCTGCATTGCTCAGGTGGATTTTGGCCCATTCTTCCACACACACTCCTCTCATCCTGTATGGAGACACTAGTCGCCTGCATTGCTCAGGTGGATTTTGGCCCATTCTTCTGCACACACTCCTCACATCCTGTATGGAGACACTAGTCACCTGCATTGCTCAGGTGGATTTGGCCCATTCTTCCGCACACACTCCTCACATCCTGTATGGAGACACTAGTCACCTGCATTGCTCAGGTGGATTTTGGCCATTCTTCTGCACACACTCCGCACATCCTGTATGGAGACACTAGTCCCTGCATTGCTCAGGTGGATTTTGGTCCATTCTTCTGCACACACTCCTCACATCCTGTATGGAGACACTAGTCCCTGCATTGCTCAGGTGGATTTTGGTCCATTCTTCTGCACACACTCCTCACATCCTGTATGGAGACACTAGTCCCTGCATTGCTCAGGTGGATTTTGGCCATTCTTCTGCACACACTCCGCACATCCTGTATGGAGACACTAGTCCCTGCATTGCTCAGGTGGATTTGGCCCATTCTTCCGCACACACTCCTCACATCCTGTATGGAGACACTAGTCACCTGCATTGCTCAGGTGGATTTTGGCCCATTCTTCCGCACACACTCCTCACATCCTGTATGGAGACACTAGTCACCTGCATTGCTCAGGTGGATTTTGGCCCATTCTTCCGCACACACTCCTCACATCCTGTATGGAGACACTAGTCCCTGCATTGCTCAGGTGGATTTTGGCCCATTCTTCTGCACACACTCCTCACATCCTGTATGGAGACACTAGTCGCCTGCATTGCTCAGGTGGATTTTGGCCCATTCTTCCGCACACACTCCTCACATCCTGTATGGAGACACTAGTCCCTGCATTGCTCAGGTGGATTTTGGCCATTCTTCCACACACACTCCTCACATCCTGTATGGAGACACTAGTCCCTGCATTGCTCAGGTGGATTTTGGCCCATTCTTCCGCACACACTTCTCACATCCTGTATGGAGACACTAGTCACCTGCATTGCTCAGGTGGATTTTGGCCCATTCTTCCGCACACACTCCTCACATCCTGTATGGAGACACTAGTCCCTGCATTGCTCAGGTGGATTTTGGCCCATTCTTCCGCACATTCCTCACATCCTGTATGGAGACACTAGTCACCTGCATTGCTCAGGTGGATTTTGGTCCATTCTTCCGCACACACTCCTCACATCCTGTATGGAGACACTAGTCACCTGCATTGCTCAGGTGGATTTTGGCCCATTCTTTCTCACACACTCCTCACATCCTGTATGGAGACACTAGTCACCTGCATTGCTCAGGTGGATTTTGGCCCATTCTTCCGCACACAGTCCCCACATCCTGTATGGAGACATTGGTCACCTGCATTGCTCAGGTGGAGTTTGGCCCATTCTTCCGCACACACTCCTCACATCCTGTATGGAGACACTAGTTACCTGCATTGCTCAGGTGGATTTTGGCCATTCTTCTGCACACACTCCTCACATCCTGTATGGAGACACTAGTCACCTGCATTGCTCAGGTGGATTTTGGCCCATTCTTTCGCACACACTCCTCACATCCTGTATGGAGACACTAGTCACCTGCATTGCTCAGGTGGATTTTGGTCCATTCTTCCGCACACACACTCCTCACATCCTGTATGGAGACACTAGTCCCTGCATTGCTCAGGTGGATTTTGGGCCATTCTTCCGCACACACTCCTCACATCCTGTATGGAGACACTAGTCCCTGCATTGCTCTGGTGGATTTTGGTCCATTCTTCCGCACACACTCCTCACATCCTGTATGGAGACACTAGTCACCTGCATTGCTCAGGTGGATTTTGGTCCATTCTTCCGCACACACTCCTCACATCCTGTATGGAGACACTAGTCACCTGCATTGCTCAGGTGGATTTTGGTCCATTCTTCCGCACACACTCCTCACATCCTGTATGGAGACACTAGTCACCTGCATTGCTCAGGTGGATTTTGGTCCATTCTTCCGCACACACTCCTCACATCCTGTATGGAGACACTAGTCGCCTGCATTGCTCAGGTGGATTTTGGTCCATTCTTCCGCACACACTCCTCACATCCTGTATGGAGACACTAGTCACCTGCATTGCTCAGGTGGATTTTGGTCCATTCTTCTGCACACACTCCTCACATCCTGTATGGAGACACTAGTCGCCTGCATTGCTCAGGTGGATTTTGGTCCATTCTTCCGCACACACTCCTCACATCCTGTATGGAGACACTAGTCGCCTGCATTGCTCAGGTGGATTTTGTTCCATTCTTCCGCACACACTCCTCACATCCTGTATGGAAACACTAGTCGCCTGCATTGCTCAGGTGGATTTTGGCCCATTCTTCCGCACACACTCCTCACATCCTGTATGGAGACACTAGTCACCTGCATTGCTCAGGTGGATTTTGGCCCATTCTTCCGCACACACTCCTCACATCCTGTATGAAGACACTAGTCACCTGCATTGCTCAGGTGGATTTTGGCCCATTCTTCCGCACACATTCCTCACATCCTGTATGGAGACACTTGTCGCCTGCATTGCTCAGGTGGAGTTTGGCCCATTCTTTCGCACACACTACTCACATCCTGTATGGAGCCACTAGTCGCCTGCATTGCTCAGGTGGATTTTGGCCCATTCTTCCGCACACACTCCTCACATCCTGTATGGAGACACTAGTCGCCTGCATTGCTCAGGTGGATTTTGGCCCATTCTTCCGCACACACTCCTCACATCCTGTATGGAGACACTAGTCGCCTGCATTGCTCAGGTGGATTTGTCCCATTCTTCCGCACACACTCCTCACATCCTGTATGGAGACACTAGTCGCCTGCATTGCTCAGGTGGATTTTGGCCCATTCTTCCGCACACACTCCTCACATCCTGTATGGAGACACTAGTCGCCTGCATTGCTCAGGTGGATTTTGGCCCATTCTTCTGCACACACTCCTCACATCCTGTATGGAGACACTAGTCGTCTGCATTGCTCAGGTGGATTTTGTTCCATTCTTCCGCACACACTCCTCACATCCTGTATGGAGTCACTAGTCGCCTGCATTGCTCAGGTGGATTTTGGTCCATTCTTCCGCACACACTCCTCACATCCTGTATGGAGACACTAGTCGCCTGCATTGCTCAGGTGGATTTTGGTCCATTCTTCCGCACACACTCCTCACATCCTGTATGGAGACACTAGTCGCCTGCATTGCTCAGGTGGATTTTGGCCATTCTTCTGCACACACTCCGCACATCCTGTATGGAGACACTAGTCCCTGCATTGCTCAGGTGGATTTTGGCCCATTCTTCTGCACACACTCCTCACATCCTGTATGGAGACACTAGTCGCCTGCATTGCTCAGGTGGATTTTGGTCCATTCTTCCGCACACACTCCTCACATCCTGTATGGAGACACTAGTCGCCTGCATTGCTCAGGTGGAGTTTGGCCCATTCTTCTGCACACACTCCTCACATCCTGTATGGAGACACTAGTCACCTGCATTGCTCAGGTGGAGTTTGGCCCATTCTTCCGCACACACTCCTCACATCCTGTATGGAGACACTAGTCGCCTGCATTGCTCAGGTGGATTTTGGCCCATTCTTACACACACACTCCTCACATCCTGTATGGAGACACTAGTCGCCTGCATTGCTCAGGTGGATTTTGGCCCATTCTTCCACACACACTCCTCTCATCCTGTATGGAGACACTAGTCGCCTGCATTGCTCAGGTGGATTTTGGCCCATTCTTCTGCACACACTCCTCACATCCTGTATGGAGACACTAGTCACCTGCATTGCTCAGGTGGATTTGGCCCATTCTTCCGCACACACTCCTCACATCCTGTATGGAGACACTAGTCACCTGCATTGCTCAGGTGGATTTTGGCCATTCTTCTGCACACACTCCGCACATCCTGTATGGAGACACTAGTCCCTGCATTGCTCAGGTGGATTTTGGTCCATTCTTCTGCACACACTCCTCACATCCTGTATGGAGACACTAGTCCCTGCATTGCTCAGGTGGATTTTGGTCCATTCTTCTGCACACACTCCTCACATCCTGTATGGAGACACTAGTCCCTGCATTGCTCAGGTGGATTTTGGCCATTCTTCTGCACACACTCCGCACATCCTGTATGGAGACACTAGTCCCTGCATTGCTCAGGTGGATTTGGCCCATTCTTCCGCACACACTCCTCACATCCTGTATGGAGACACTAGTCACCTGCATTGCTCAGGTGGATTTTGGCCCATTCTTCCGCACACACTCCTCACATCCTGTATGGAGACACTAGTCACCTGCATTGCTCAGGTGGATTTTGGCCCATTCTTCCGCACACACTCCTCACATCCTGTATGGAGACACTAGTCCCTGCATTGCTCAGGTGGATTTTGGCCCATTCTTCTGCACACACTCCTCACATCCTGTATGGAGACACTAGTCGCCTGCATTGCTCAGGTGGATTTTGGCCCATTCTTCCGCACACACTCCTCACATCCTGTATGGAGACACTAGTCCCTGCATTGCTCAGGTGGATTTTGGCCATTCTTCCACACACACTCCTCACATCCTGTATGGAGACACTAGTCCCTGCATTGCTCAGGTGGATTTTGGCCCATTCTTCCGCACACACTTCTCACATCCTGTATGGAGACACTAGTCACCTGCATTGCTCAGGTGGATTTTGGCCCATTCTTCCGCACACACTCCTCACATCCTGTATGGAGACACTAGTCACCTGCATTGCTCAGGTGGATTTTGGCCCATTCTTCCGCACACACACACTCCTCTTATCCTGCAGGTCCCGGCTCCTTCTATGATCTCTGAGCTTTAGTTCCTTCCAGACATTTTCTGTTGGATAAATTTCAACCAAGAAAGAAAAAGGAGCTTTAATCGGTCAACCATATATGCCAAAAATCTTTATTCATGATGAGTACAATACAAGGTTCAGGAAGGGAACTTAAAAAGCATAAATAGGTGTATAAAGACACAAAAATACCGTAACCATAAACATACAGTACAAAACACAACATGTGCAAATACAAATACCAATACCAATGGATATCGAAGCAACCAATGATTTATATATAAAAACAATACAGAAAACAGTTATAAACATATAACATAACAATAGGCATCCATATAAAATAACATTCACCAATGCTGGAATCCTGCAGATATGCCGCCAAGTAGATATTCAGATGTATCTTCCCATAAGTTTGTAACATATAATTTCAAGATAAAAATCATCATGATGCTCATCTGGCAATGAAGAAAACATCGAGAACGTCGACTGTACAGCAGCATAGATGGTCCAAGACAAAGGTAAGGGAACTGTCCGGACACAGCAAACACAAAAGTCACAAAACACGGAAAACCAATGTGGAATATACACATATAAAGCATCAAAAACAATAGAAATCATCCACCATAAATATGATGAGATGAATCATAGAAAAGAGGAAACATTCAAAATTTCATTCAGTCCCTTAGGGCTCATAGTGTCTAATGTCACCGTCCACCTTGTCTCTCACATCTTCCCTCACTCTAACCCGGCGTTCGCGTGATGTAAGTCCCACATAGATCTTGGGACATTCACACGTGGCGTAATACACGTTACAACTCCCATAAGAAATGTAATGATTGATATTATACTCACGGGACCCACTGACAGCATTGCAGCAGCAAGGACAGCATTGCAGCAGCAAGGACAGCATTGCAGCAGCAAGGACAGCATTGCAGCAGCAGGGACAGCATTGCAGCAGCAGGGACAGCATTGCAGCAGCAAGAACAGCATTGCAGCAGCAGGGACAGCATTGCAGCAGCAAGGACAGCATTGCAGCAGGGACAGCTTTGCAGCAGCAAGGACAGCATTGCAGCAGCAAGGACAGCATTGCAGCAGCAGGGACAGCATTGCAGCAGCAGGGACAGCATTGCAGCAGGGACAGCATTGCAGCAGCAGGGACAGCATTGCAGCAGCAAGGACAGCATTGCAGCAGGGACAGCTTTGCAGCAGCAAGGACAGCATTGCAGCAGCAAGGACAGCATTGCAGTAGGGAGAGCATTGCAGCAGCAAGGACAGCATTGCAGCAGCAAGGACAGCATTGCAGCAGCAGGGACAGCATTGCAGCAGCAGGGACAGCATTGCCTTTTTCTGGCACCGGCTTCTCTCAAGTCTGTGGCCACCTCCGCCATGCACTTAAAGACCGGACAGATTCCTTTATCTTTATGTCCATCGGAACGTTCCTTGGGTCTTCCACATCCATCTTCTTTTCTTATCAAAGGCGCCACCTCTTGAGTTACATTCTCTTCAGATTTTTCCACCTCCTCAGACACTTTGGGATTCTCATTGCCTTTGACCTTGGGTTTCCCACACTGTTTCGAGCCCGGTCATATCCTATGTCTTCAGCCTTGGTCTTGTCCGCAGCTCTCAGCTCCTAATGAAACCTTTGGTCCATCCTTTACTACCTCAGAGGCTTTTTCCACTTCTGCAGCTTTAGTTTTTCCATGAGTTTCTGCAATCTCACCTTCAATTTCCTCTGGGTTCTCTGGATCTTCAGAGGTTTTCTCGGACTCCTCAGCCTTGGATTCTTTGGAGTCCACCATTTTCCTTGTCAGATTTCTCTTCTTTTTCTGCCAGGATGTCACACCCCTCAGTGCGGTACTCCTTTTCATCATTGAGGATTTTATCTCCACTAACGCTCAGTTGGATTTCATCTCCTATAGCATTCTCCAGGATTTCATCTCCTATAGCACTCTCCAGGATTTCATCTCCTATAGCACTCTCCAGGATTTCATCTCCTATAGCGCTCTCCAGGATTTCTTCTCCTATAGCACTCTCCAGGATTTCATCTCCTATAGCGCTCTCCAGGATTTCATCTCCTATAGCATTCTCCAGGATTTCATCTCCTATAGCATTCTCCAGGATTTCATCTCCTATAGCGCTCTCCAGGATTTCATCTCCTATAGCGCTCTCCAGGATTTCTTCTCTTATAGCGCTCTCCAGGATTTCATCTCCTATAGCGCTCTCCAGGATTTCATCTCCTATAGCACTCTCCAGGATTTCATCTCCTATAGCACTCTCCAGGATTTCATCTCCTTTAGCACTCTCCAGGATTTCATCTCCTATAGCACTCTCCAGGATTTCATCTCCTATAGCACTCTCCAGGATTTCATCTCCTATAGCGCTCTCCAGGATTTCTTCTCCTATAGCACTCTCCAGGATTTCATCTCCTATAGCGCTCTCCAGGATTTCATCTCCTATAGCATTCTCCAGGATTTCATCTCCTATAGCATTCTCCAGGATTTCATCTCCTATAGCGCTCTCCAGGATTTCATCTCCTATAGCATTCTCCAGGATTTCATCTCCTATAGTGCTCTCCAGGATTTCATCTCCTATAGCGCTCTCCAGGATTTCATCTCCTATAGCGCTCTCCAGGATTTCTTCTCCTATAGCGCTCTCCAGGATTTCATCTCCTATAGCGCTCTCCAGGATTTCATCTCCTATAGCACTCTCCAGGATTTCATCTCCTATAGCGCTCTCCAGGATTTCTTCTCCTATAGCACTCTCCAGGATTTCTTCTCCTATAGCGCTCTCCAGGATTTCATCTCCTATAGCGTTCTCCAGGATTTCATCTCCTATAGCGCTCTCCAGGATTTCATCTCCTATAGCGCTCTCCAGGATTTCTTCTCCTATAGCACTCTCCAGGATTTCATCTCCTATAGCGCTCTCCAGGATTTCATCTCCTATAGCGCTCTCCAGGATTTCTTCTCTTATAGCGCTCTCCAGGATTTCATCTCCTATAGCGTTCTCCAGGATTTCATCTCCTATAGCGTTCTCCAGGATTTCATCTCCTATAGCGTTCTCCAGGATTTCATCTCCTATAGCGCTCTCCAGGATTTCATCTCCTATAGCGTTCTCCAGGATTTCTTCTCCTATAGCGCTCTCCAGGATTTCATCTCCTATAGCGCTCTCCAGGATTTCTTCTCCTATAGCGCTCTCCAGGATTTCATCTCCTTTAGCACTCTCCAGGATTTCATCTCCTATAGCACTCTCCAGGATTTCATCTCCTTTAGCACTCTCCAGGATTTCATCTCCTATAGCACTCTCCAGGATTTCATCTCCTATAGCGCTCTCCAGGATTTCTTCTCCTATAGCACTCTCCAGGATTTCTTCTCCTATAGCGCTCTCCAGGATTTCATCTCCTATAGCGTTCTCCAGGATTTCATCTCCTATAGCGTTCTCCAGGATTTCATCTCCTATAGCGTTCTCCAGGATTTCATCTCCTATAGCGCTCTCCAGGATTTCATCTCCTATAGCGCTCTCCAGGATTTCTTCTCCTATAGCACTCTCCAGGATTTCATCTCCTTTAGCACTCTCCAGGATTTCATCTCCTATAGCACTCTCCAGGATTTCATCTCCTTTAGCACTCTCCAGGATTTCATCTCCTTTAGCACTCTCCAGGATTTCATCTCCTATAGCACTCTCCAGGATTTCATCTCCTATAGCGCTCTCCAGGATTTCTTCTCCTATAGCACTCTCCAGGATTTCTTCTCCTATAGCGCTCTCCAGGATTTCATCTCCTATAGCGTTCTCCAGGATTTCATCTCCTATAGCGTTCTCCAGGATTTCATCTCCTATAGCGTTCTCCAGGATTTCATCTCCTATAGCGCTCTCCAGGATTTCATCTCCTATAGCGCTCTCCAGGATTTCTTCTCCTATAGCGCTCTCCAGGATTTCATCTCCTTTAGCACTCTCCAGGATTTCATCTCCTATAGCACTCTCCAGGATTTCATCTCCTTTAGAACTCTCCAGGATTTCATCTCCTTTAGCACTCTCCAGGATTTCATCTCCTATAGCATTCTCCAGGATTTCATCTCCTATAGCACTCTCCAGGATTTCATCTCCTATAGCACTCTCCAGAATTTCATCTCCTATAGCACTCTCCAGGATTTCATCTCCTATAGCGCTCTCCAGGATTTCTTCTCCTATAGCGCTCTCCAGGATTTCTTCTCCTATAGCACTCTCCAGGATTTCATCTCCTATAGCACTCTCCAGGATTTCATCTCCTATAGCACTCTCCAGGATTTCATCTCCTATAGCACTCTCCAGGATTTCTTCTCCTATAGCGCTCTCCAGGATTTCATCTCCTATAGCGCTCTCCAGGATTTCTTCTCCTATAGCGCTCTCCAGGATTTCTTCTCCTATAGCACTCTCCAGGATTTCATCTCCTATAGCACTCTCCAGGATTTCATCTCCTATAGCACTCTCCAGGATTTCATCTCCTATAGCACTCTCCAGGATTTCATCTCCTTTAGCACTCTCCAGGATTTCATCTCCTACAGCACTCTCCAGGATTTCATCTCCTATAGCGCTCTCCAGGATTTCATGTCCTATAGCACTCTCCAGGATTTCATCTCCTTTAGCACTCTCCAGGATTTCTTCTCCTATAGCACTCTCCAGGATTTCATCTCCTATAGCGCTCTCCAGGATTTCATCTCCCATAGCACTCTCCAGGATTTCTTCTCCTATAGTGTTCTCCAGGATTTCATCTCCTTTAGCACTCTCCAGGATTTCTTCTCCTATAGCGCTCTCCAGGATTTCATCTTCTATAGCGCTCTCCAGGATTTCTTCTCCTATAGCGCTCTCCAGGATTTCTTCTCCTATAGCGCTCTCCAAGATTTCATCTCCTATAGCGCTCTCCAGGATTTCATCTCCTTTAGCGCTCTCCAGGATTTCATCTCCTTTAGCGCTCTCCAGGATTTCTTCTCTTATAGCGCTCTCCAGGATTTCTTCTCCTATAGCGCTCTCCAGGATTTCATCTTCTATAGCGCTCTCCAGGATTTCTTCTCCTATAGCGCTCTCCAGGATTTCTTCTCCTATAGCGCTCTCCAAGATTTCATCTCCTATAGCGCTCTCCAGGATTTCATCTCCTTTAGCGCTCTCCAGGATTTCATCTCCTTTAGCGCTCTCCAGGATTTCATCTCCTTTAGCGCTCTCCAGGATTTCTTCTCTTATAGCGCTCTCCAGGATTTCTTCTCCTATAGCGCTCTCCAGGATTTCTTCTCCTATAGCGCTCTCCAGGATTTCTTCTCCTATAGCGCTCTCCAGGATTTCTTCTCCTATAGCGCTCTCCAGTATTTCATCTCCTATAGCGCTCTCCAGAATTTCATCTCATACAGCGCTCTCCAGGATTTCATCTCCTATAGCGCTCTCCAGGATTTCTTCTCCTATAGCGCTCTCCAGTATTTCATCTCCTATAGCGTTCTCCAGTATTTCATCTCCTATAGCGCTCTCCAGGATTTCTTCTCTTACAGCGCTCTCCAGTATTTCATCTCCTATAGCGCTCTCCAGGATTTCTTCTCCTATAGCGCTCTCCAGGATTTCTTCTCCTATAGCGCTCTCCAGGATTTCTTCTCCTATAGCGCTCTCCAGTATTTCATCTCCTATAGCGCTCTCCAGAATTTCATCTCATACAGCGCTCTCCAGGATTTCATCTCATACAGCGCTCTCCAGGATTTCATCTCCTATAGCGCTCTCCAGGATTTCTTCTCCTATAGCGCTCTCCAGTATTTCATCTCCTATAGCGTTCTCCAGTATTTCATCTCCTATAGCGCTCTCCAGGATTTCTTCTCTTACAGCGCTCTCCAGTATTTCATCTCCTATAGCGCTCTCCAGGATTTCTTCTCCTATAGCGCTCTCCAGGATTTCTTCTCCTATAGCACTCTCCAGGATTTCTTCTCCTATAGCGCTCTCCAGTATTTCATCTCCTATAGCGCTCTCCAGGATTTCTTCTCTTACAGCGCTCTCCAGGATTTCTTCTCCTATAGTGTTCTCCAGTATTTCTTCTCCTATAGCGCTCTCCAGGATTCATCTCCTACAGCGCTCTCCAGGATTTCTTCTCCTATAGCGCTCTCCAGGATTTCATCTCCTATAGTGTACTCCAGTATTTCATCTCCTATAGCGCTCTCCAGGATTTCTTCTCCTGTAGCGCTATCCAGTATTTCCTCTCCTATAGTGTTCTCCAGTATTTCTTCTCCTATAGCGCTCTTCAGGATTTCTTGTCTTATAGCGCTCTCTAGGATTTCTTCTCCTATAGCACTCTCCAGGATTTCCTCTCCTATAGCGTTCTCCAGGATTTCTTCTCTTATAGCACTCTCCTGGATTTCTTCTCCTGTAGCGCTATCCAGTATTTCCTCTCCTATAGCGTTCTCCAGGATTTCTTCTCCCATAGCACTCTCCAGGATTTCTTCTCCCATAGCACTCTCCAGGATTTCATCTCCTATAGCGCTCTCCAGGATTTCATCTCCTATAGCATTCTCCAGGATTTCTTCTCCTATAGCGCTCTCCAGGATTTCTTCTCCTAGAGCGCTCTCCAGGATTTCCTCTCCTATAGCGTTCTCCAGGATTTCTTCTCCTGTAGCGCTATCCAGTATTTCCTCTCCTATAGTGTTCTCCAGTATTTCTTCTCCTATAGCGCTCTCCAGGATTTCCTCTCCTATAGCGTTCTCCAGGATTTCTTCTCCCATAGCACTCTCCAGGATTTCTTCTCTTATAGCACTCTCCAGGATTTCTTCTCCTATAGCACTCTCCAGGATTTCTTCTCCTATAGCACTCTCCAGGATTTCTTCTCTTATAGCACTCTCCAGGATTTCTTCTCCTATAGCACTCTCCAGGATTTCTTCTCCTATAGCACTCTCCAGAATTTCCTCTCCTATAGCGTTCTCCAGGATTTCTTCTCCCATAGCACTCTCCAGGATTTCTTCTCTTGGCACTCTCCAGGATTTCTTCTCCTATAGCGCTCTACAGGATTTCATCTCTTACAGCGGTCTCGCGGATTTCATCTCCCACAGCACTCTCCAGGATGTGTTATTTGTTGCGGGGAGCACCTGGTCATGTTTATGATGAAATTATGCTCTTTCCTCTTCCGGACTATGGCTCCAACAGACCTCACTGGAACTTTCAATAGTTTAGAAATTGTTCTGTAACCAATGTCATCACTATGTTTTAGAATAATAAGGTTGAAAAGATCTTGAGACACCTCAGTGGTTTTACCAATCATTTGATGTTTCTTGTAGACTATCAGTTGGATCAGCTGATATTATTTTTCGCTCAGTGGCAGGACATTTGTTTTGAACTGGCAACTGTGGATGATCACAAAAAATTAATCAGGAAAAAACAAAACCACAAGAGTAGTTGGAAACTGAGCTGACCGCAATCCTCTATCTATCGGACAACACTAGAAGTAGCAGTGGGATGTTCCTAACACACCTAGACACTTCGTTACTGCCGGAGAAACTTGCTACACCTCAAAGATAGAAATGAGGAATTCTTGCCTCAGAGCAGTCCCCAAATAAATAGCAAGCTCCCAACATGCAACAACAGTGATGTAAGAAAACACAATACACAGATAGAAAATATAGATTAGCAAAGGTGAGGCCCGACTTACTAGCTACAACAGGACAGGACAGAAAACTGATTGTGGGCAGGAAAAAACCCTGAAAAAATACCAATCTCCTGATAATAAAAAATACTGAGACCACACTATATCAGGTACTCTTGTGCCAGACACTTTAAAGTGAATTGCAGATATAATGGGAAGAAACAAAATCACAGAACAAATAATATTCTAAAGTGCAAATAATCCAAACATGAACAGAGCGCAAGCTCCCATTTTTGCTGGAGGAACTTCCCTGCTCACAAAAGCAGAGCGACAGTTCCTCACATACAAGAAACAAAACAGAGATCCAAATGGAATAAGCAGAAACACTCTTAAGTGCTATTCCAACAATTAAGCAAAGAAACAGTAAACTAATCTCGAGTAGATTCAGGCACAGAAGAAATGGGAGAAACTGAAGGGAAAACTCCCAGCCATCTTCAGAAGCAGCAGGAAACATCTATCACCGGCGGCCGCCAGGCAGAAACTGCTCTCTTAAATTCACTAGGCTGATCTGTAATAGGACTTCCTGGATTCCTAATTAATTCCAACACCTGTTTGAGTCACAGATTCAGACTCAGCTTCATTACCATTTCTGGCCACACTCCACCCCAGAACCCAATTGGGTGACATTCACAACAGACGTCTTTCTAATTACTGGTAGACTTCAGGTGGTGTCAGGATTTTCCAGGGCTTTTTCCTCCTTTCTTTCTTAATGTGTTCAATAATTTCTCCCTCTGACATTTCTCATTATTACACATCACTTTATTTATAGCCATGTATGGTTTGATTTCTTTGCCTGCTCGGATTAGATGGGTTGTTACTGACATCTGGTGAGAAATTCATGTCAATAGCACCTCTAGAAATATATTTACTTAAAAAATTGGTAACGTGTTGAATACTTATTTCACCTGCTGTGTTTACTATCACAAGTATTATATAGCTGGTAGAGGATGATGGGAGTGATAATGAAGATGAAGGTTATTGTAGTTGTTATGGTAAATATGGTTCCTCTTAGTGAGATTTAACGTAATTAGCATGATGATGGACTGATGATGGGGCTGATGATGGGGTGGTGATGGGGGTGATGATGGGGGTGATGATGAGGGTGATGTGGTTGATGATGGGGGTGGTGATGGGGCTGATGATGTGGTTGATGATGGGGCTGATGGTGATGATGATGGGGCTGATAATGAGGTTGATGATGGGGCTGATGGTGATGATGATGGGGCTGATAATGAGGTTGATGATGGGGCTGATGATGGGGCTGATGATGGGGCTGATGATGGGGCTGATAATGGGGTTGATGATGGGGCTGATGATGGTGATGATGACGATGGGGCTGATAATGGGGTTGATGAGGGGGTTGATGATGGGGGCTGATAATGGGGTTGATGATGGGGGTTGATGATGGGGCTGATGAGGAGGGTGATGATGGGGCTGATGATGGAGCTGATTATGGGGCAATGATATTGTTGATGATGGGAATGATGATGCAGGTGATGATAGGGTTGAGGGTGGGGTTGATGATGGGGAGATGATAGGTAGATGATGGGGGTGATGATGGGGGTGATGATGGGGGTGATGATGGGGTGATGATGGGGTTGATGATGGGGTGATAATGGGGTGATGATGGGGGTGATGATGGGGTGATGATGGGACTGATGGTGGGGTGATTATGGGGTGATGATGGGGTGATGATGGGGCTGATGGTGGGGTGATTATGGGGTGATGATGGGGCTGATGATGTGGTTGATGATGGGGTGATGATGGGGTGATGATGGGGTTGATGATGGGGTGATGATGGGGTTGATGATGGGGGTGATGATGGGGTGATGATGGGGTGATGATGGGGCTGATGGTGGGGTGATTATGGGGTGATGATGGGGCTGATGGTGGGGTGATTATGGGGTGATGATGGGGTGATGATGGGGCTGATGGTGGGGTGATTATGGGGTGATGATGGGGCTGATGATGTGGTTGATGATGGGTAGATGATTGGGGTGATGATTGGGGTTGATGATGGGGTTGATGATGGGGTGATGATGGGGTTGATGATGGGGTGATAATGGGGTGATGATGGGGTTGATGATGGGGGCTGATGAGGAGGGTGATGATGGGGTGATGATGGGGCTGATGGGGGGGTGATTATGGGGTGATGATGGGGCTGATGATGTGGTTGATGATGGGTAGATGATTGGGGTGATGATTGGGGTTGATGATGGGGTTGATGATGGGGGTGATGATGGGGTTGATGATGGGGATTGATGATGGGGCTGATGAGGAGGGTGATGATGGGGTGATGATGGGGCTGATGGGGGGGTGATTATGGGGTGATAATGGGGCTGATGATGTGGTTGATGATGGGTAGATGATTGGGGTGATGATGGGGTTGATGATGGGGTTGATGATGGGGTGATAATGGGGTGATGATGGGGTTGATGATGGGGCTGATGAGGAGGGTGATGATGGGGTGATGATGGGGCTGATGGTGGGGTGATTATGGGGTGATGATGGGGCTGATGATGTGGTTGATGATGGGTAGATGATTGGGGTGATGATTGGGGTTGATGATGGGGTTGATGATGGGGGTGATGATGGGGTTGATGATGGGGTGATAATGGGGTGATGATGGGGTTGGTGATGGGGGTTGATGATGAGGCTGATGAGGAGGGTGATGATGGGGCTGATGATGAAGCTGATTATGGGGCTCATGATGGGGTAATGATTATGTTGTGATGGGGTTGATGATGGGGTGATCATTGGGGTGATAATGGGGTGATGATGGGGTTGATGATGGGGGTGATGATGGGGGTGATGAAGGAGGTAATGATGGTGGGGGTGATGGATGGGGTGATTATGATACTGATGGTGAGTGATGCTTTTCTCTTCTGCTTCTTTCTCCGGTGTCTCTTCGCTGCTCCTCGACATCAGATGGTTTTGAATTTCTCCAGATCCTGAAGGAAGTTGCCCGAGAGAACACTGAGAATCCAGATCTGAGCATCGTGTGGATCGATCCAGATGATTTCCCTCTGGTGACGTTACCTAATTGTGTGACTAGGCTGTGGGTGGGAGGCTCCTGTAGGAACAATGCTCAGATGAAGGACGTAATATCCTTCAGATCCTCGTACATCTCAGACCTCACTGTCACTCAGGGTTTCTTCACACTTGGCTGTGGGTGGGAGGCTCCTGCAGGAACAATGCTCAGATGAAGGACGTAATATCCTTCAGATCCTCGTACATCTCAGACCTCACTGTCACTCAGGGTTTCTTCACACTTGGCTGTGGGTGGGAGGCTCCTGCAGGAACAATGCTCAGACAAGGACGTAATATCCTTCAGATCCTCGTACATCTCAGACCTCACTGTCACTTAGGGTTTCTTCACACTTGGCTGTGGGTGGGAGGCTCCTGCAGGAACAATGCTCAGATGAAGGACGTAATATCCTTCAGATCCTCGTACATCTCAGACCTCACTGTCACTCAGGGTTTCTTCACACTTGGCTGTGGGTGGGAGGCTCCTGCAGGAACAATGCATAGATGAAGGACGTAATATCCTTCAGATCCTCGTACATCTCAGACCTCACTGTCACTCAGGGTTTCTTCACACTTGGCTGTGGGTGGGAGGCTCCTGCAGGAACAATGCTCAGACAAGGACGTAATATCCTTCAGATCCTAGTACATCTAAGACCTCACTGTCACTCAGGGTTTCTTCACACTTGGCTGTGGGTGGGAGGCTCCTGCAGGAACAATCCTCAGATGAAGGACGTAATATCCTTCAGATCCTCGTACATCTCAGACCTCACTGTCACTCAGGGTTTCTTCACACTTGGCTGTGGGTGGGAGGCTCCTGCAGGAACAATCCATACATGAAAGACGTAATATCCTTCAGATCCTCGTACATCTCAGACCTCACTGTCACTCAGGGTTTCTTCACACTTGGCTGTGGGTGGGAGGCTCCTGCAGGAACAATGCATAGATGAAGGACATAATATCCTTCAGATCCTCGTACATCTCAGACCTCACTGTCACTCAGGGTTTCTTCACACTTGGCTGTGGGTGGGAGGCTCCTGCAGGAACAATGCTCAGATGAAGGACGTAATATCCTTCAGATCCTCGTACATCTCAGACCTCACTGTCACTCAGGGTTTCTTCACACTTGGCTGTGGGTGGGAGGCTCCTGCATGAACAATGCTCAGATGAAGGACGTAATATCCTTCAGATCCTCGTACATCTCAGACCTCACTGTCACTCAGGGTTTCTTCACACTTGGCTGTGGGTGGGAGGCTCCTGCAGGAACAATGCTCAGACAAGGACGTAATATCCTTCAGATCCTCGTACATCTCAGACCTCACTGTCACTCAGGGTTTCTCCACACTTGGCTGTGGGTGGGAGGCTCCTGCAGGAACAATCCTCAGATGAAGGACGTAATATCCTTCAGATCCTCGTACATCTCAGACCTCACTGTCACTCAGGGTTTCTTCACACTTGGCTGTGGGTGGGAGGCTCCTGCAGGAACAATGCTCAGATGAAGGACGTAATATCCTTCAGATCCTCGTACATCTCAGACCTCACTGTCACTCAGGGTTTCTTCACACTTGGCTGTGGGTGGGAGGCTCCTGCAGGAACAATGCTCAGACAAGGACGTAATATCCTTCAGATCCTCGTACATTTCAGACCTCACTGTCACTCAGGGTTTCTCCACACTTGGCTGTGGGTGGGAGGCTCCTGCAGGAACAATCCTCAGATGAAGTACGTAATATCCTTCAGATCCTCGTACATCTCAGACCTCACTGTCACTAAGGGTTTCTTCACACTTGGCTGTGGGTGGGAGGCTCCTGCAGGAACAATGCTCAGATGAAGGACGTAATATCCTTCAGATCCTCGTACATCTCAGACCTCACTGTCACTCAGGGTTTCTTCACACTTGGCTGTGGGTGGGAGGCTCCTGCAGGAACAATGCTCAGATGAAGGACGTAATATCCTTCAGATCCTCGTACATCTCAGACCTCACTGTCACTCAGGGTTTCTTCACACTTGGCTGTGGGTGGGAGGCTCCTGCAGGAACAATGCTCAGACAAGGACGTAATATCCTTCAGATCCTCGTACATCTCAGACCTCACTGTCACTCAGGGTTTCTCCACACTTGGCTGTGGGTGGGAGGCTCCTGCAGGAACAATCCTCAGATGAAGTACGTAATATCCTTCAGATCCTCGTACATCTCAGACCTCACTGTCACTAAGGGTTTCTTCACACTTGGCTGTGGGTGGGAGGCTCCTGCAGGAACAATGCTCAGATGAAGGACGTAATATCCTTCAGATCCTCGTACATCTCAGACCTCACTGTCACTCAGGGTTTCTTCACACTTGGCTGTGGGTGGGAGGCTCCTGCAGGAACAATGCATAGATGAAGGACGTAATATCCTTCAGATCCTCGTACATCTCAGACCTCACTGTCACTCAGAGTTTCTTCACACTTGGCTGTGGGTGGGAGGCTCCTGCAGGAACAATGCTCAGACAAGGACGTAATATCCTTCAGATCCTCGTACATCTCAGACCTCACTGTCACTCAGGGTTTCTTCACACTTGGCTGTGGGTGGGAGGCTCCTGCAGGAACAATGCATAGATGAAGGACGTAATATCCTTCAGATCTTCGTACATCTCAGACCTCACTGTCACTCAGGGTTTCTTCACACTTGGCTGTGGGTGGGAGGCTCCTGCAGGAACAATCCATAGATGAAGGACGTAATATCCTTCAGATCCTCGTACATCTCAGACCTCACTGTCACTCAGGGTTTCTTCACACTTGGCTGTGGGTGGGAGGCTCCTGCAGGAACAATCCATACATGAAAGACGTAATATCCTTCAGATCCTCGTACATCTCAGACCTCACTGTCACTCAGGGTTTCTTCACACTTGGCTGTGGGTGGGAGGCTCCTGCAGGAACAATCCTCAGATGAAGGACGTAATATCCTTCAGATCCTCGTACATCTCAGACCTCACTGTCACTCAGGGTTTCTTCACACTTGGCTGTGGGTGGGAGGCTCCTGCAGGAACAATGCATAGATGAAGGACGTAATATCCTTCAGATCTTCGTACATCTCAGACCTCACTGTCACTCAGGGTTTCTTCACACTTGGCTGTAGGTGGGAGGCTCCTGCAGGAACAATCCATAGATGAAGGACGTAATATCCTTCAGATCCTCGTACATCTCAGACCTCACTGTCACTCAGGGTTTCTTCACACTTGGCTGTGGGTGGGAGGCTCCTGCAGGAACAATCCATAGATGAAGGACGTAATATCCTTCAGATCCTCGTACATCTCAGACCTCACTGTCACTCTGGGTTTCTTCACAATTGGCTGTGGGTGGGAGGCTCCTGCAGGAACAATACATAGATGAAGGACGTAATATCCTTCAGATCCTCGTACATCTCAGACCTCACTGTCACTCTGGGTTTCTTCACAATTGGCTGTGGGTGGGAGGCTCCTGCAGGAACAATACATAGATGAAGGACGTAATATCCTTCAGATCCTCGTACATCTCAGACCTCACTGTCACTCTGGGTTTCTTCACACTTTGCTGTGGGAGGGAGGCTCCTCCAGGAAAAATCCTCAGAAGAAGGACGTAAAATCCTTCAGCTCTTCGTACATCTCAGACCTCATGCCATTAAGGCTCTGTGCGCACTAGACCTTTTTACCCGCGGATTTACCCGCGGATTTGCCGCGGAAATTTCTTGAGAAATGTCTGCAATCTTTGTGCAGACATTTACCAGCAATTTCTATGAAAAAAAAAATTAGCTGTGCGCACTTGTGCGGATTTTTCTCAAGAAATTTCCTTGAGAAGAATTTCTCGAGAAAATTTCTTGAGAAAATGAACATGTCCATTATTTCCGCAGGTACCCTGCGGATTTCGGCAGTACAGCCTGCAAAAATCCGCAGGGAACCACCCGCGGGAAAATCGCGGCAATTTCGCGGCTATTCCGTGGCTAATCCGCGGCAAATCCGCATGCGGATTTGGTGCGGATGTTTTCCGGAGGTCCGGAAATCTTTCACTCCCAGAAGTTTCTCAAGAAATTTTCTTGAGAAACTTCACATTTCTAGTGCGCACATAGCCTAACACTCACGAAGGCACCTCCGAACTCTTCTGTCCTTTCCAGACTCCTGCATCCCCACCTCACTTTCCTGATTTCCAGAGTTCTCTGTCTCCTTCAGACTCCTCTGTCTCCTCCTCCAGACTCCTATTTCTCCTCCAGACTCCTCTGTCTTTTCCAGACTCCTCTGTGATCTCTGAAATTTGCAGATGATACTAAGATAGGAGGAGTAGCCAACCCTCGAGAGGAAAGAGCGGATTCAGAAGGATCTAGACACTGAACAATGGGCCGAGGAGAACAGAATGGTTTTTAACAAGGACAAATGCAAAGTCCTACACCTGGGTAAAAGCAATGTAAAAAGCAGATATAGCATGACAGGAATAGAACGAGGTGATAGCACCAGGGAAAAGGACCGGGGCATAAGAGTGGATCCCAGATTTAACATGAGCCAACAATGCGGAGCTGCAGCTAAAAAGCCAACAACATTCTGGGATGTATCAAGACAAGCATTGACTCTAGATGGAGAGGTCATTATTCTCCTATACTCTGCCCTGGTCAGACCCCACCTGGAATACTGGGTACAGTTCTGGGCCCACAATTCAACAAAGATATCGATATATTGGAGCAAGTCCAGAGAAGAGCAACCAAGATGGTAGAAGGTCTGCAAACCATGCACATGAAGACCGGCTAAAAGAACTAGGGATGCTTAGTTTGAAAAAGAGAAGGCTGAGAGGAGACTTAATAGTGGTCTACAAATATCTGAAAGGTCACAGTGTAGAGTGAATGACCCTATTCTCATTAGCACAAGGAAAAACAAGAAGCAATGGCATGAAACTTAAAGGAAGGAGATTCAGATTAGACATTAGGAAAAACTTTCTGACAGTGAGGGCAGTCAGGGAGTGGAACAGGCAGCCACAGGAGGCAGTGAGGGCAGTCAGGGAGTGGAACAGGCAGCCACGGGAGGTGGTGAGATCTCCATCAATGCAAATCTTCAAGCGGAAACTGGATAAACATATAGCTGGGATGATTTAGGAAAGCCTGCACTCGCAGGGAGTTGGGCACGATGACCCTTAGGGGTACTTTGCACACTACGACATCGCAGGTGCGATGTCGGTGGGGTCAAATTGAAAATGACGCACTTCCGGCATCGCATGCGACATCGTAGTGTGTAAAGGCTCGATGATACGATTAACGAGCGCAAAAGCAAGGATATCGCCACTGCGACGGGGGCGGGGACTATCGCGCTCGGCATCGCAGCATCAGCCTGCGATGTCGCAGCGTGCAAAGTGCCCCTTAAGGTCCCTTCCAACTACCATTCTATGATTCTATAACTCATCTGTCTCCTCCAGACTCCTCAATCTCCTCCTCCAGACTCCTCTTTCTCCTCCAGACTAATCTGTCCCCTCCAGACTCATCTGTCTCCTCCAGACTTCTCTGTCTCTTCCAGAGTCCTCTGTCTCCTTCAGATTCCTCTGTCTCCTTCAGATTCCACTGTCTCCTCCAGACTCCTCTGTCTCCTCCAGACTCCTCTGTCTCCTTCAGACTCCTCTGTCTCCTCCAGACTTCTGTCTCCTCCAGACTTCTGTCTCCTCCAGACTCCTCTGTCTCCTTCAGACTCCTCTGTCTCCTTCAGACTCCTCTGTCTCCTCCAGACTTCTGTCTCCTCCAGACTTCTGTCTCCTCCATACTCCTCTGTCTCCTTCAGACTTCTCTGTCTCCTCCAGAGTTCTCTGTCTCCTTCAGACTCCTCTGTCTCCTCCAGACTCCTCTGTCTCCTTCAGACTCCTCTGTCTCCTCCAGACTCCTCTGTCTCCTCCAGACTCCTCAATCTCCTTCTCCAGACTCCTCTTTCTTCTCCAGACTAATCTGTCTCATCCAGACTTCTCTGTATCCTCCAGACTCATCTGTCTCCTCCAGACTCCTCTGTCTCCTCCAGACTCATCTGTCTCCTCCAGACTTCTCTGTCTCCTCCAGAGTCCTCTGTCTCCTCCAGACTTCTGTCTCCTCCAGACTCCTCTGTCTCCTCCAGACTCCTCTGTCTCCTCCAGACTCCTCTGTCTCCTCCAGACTTCTCTGTCTCCTCCAGACTTCTCTGTCTCCTCCAGACTCTTCTGTCTCCTCCAGACTCCACTGTCTCCTCCAGACTCCACTGTCTCCTTCAGACTCCTCTGTCTCCTCCTCCAGACTCCTCTTTCTCCTCCAGACTTCTCTGTCTCCTCCAGAGTCCTCTGTCTCCTCCAGACTTCTGTCTCCTCCAGACTCCTCTGTCTCCTCCAGACTCCTCTGTCTCCTCCAGACTTCTCTGTCTCCTCCAGACTCCTCTGTCTCCTCCAGAGTCCTCTGTCTTCTCCAGACTCCTCTGTCTCCTCCATACTCCTCTGTCTCCTCCAGAATCTTCTGTCTTCTCCAGACTCCTGTGTCTCCTCCAGACTCCTCTGTCTCCTCCAGACTCCTCTGTCTCCTTCAGACTCATGTGTCTCCTCCAGACTCCTGTGTCTCCTCCAGACTCCTCTTTCTCCTCCAGACTAATCTGTCTCCTCCAGACTCCTCTGTCTCCTCCAGACTCCTCTGTCTCCTTCAGACTCATGTGTCTCCTCCAGACTCCTCTGTCTCCTCCAGACTCATCTGTCTCCTCCAGAGTCCTCTGTCTCCTCCAGACTCCTCTGTCTTCTCCAGACTCCTCTGTCTCCTACAGACTCCTCTGTCTCCTTCAGACTCCTCTGTCTCCTCCAGACTTCTGTCTCCTTCAGACTCCTCTGTCTCCTCCAGACTCCTCAATCTCCTCCTCCAGACTGCTCTTTCTCCTCCAGACTAATCTGTCTCATCCAGACTTCTCTGTCTCCTCCAGACTTCTCTGTCTCCTCCAGACTCATCTGTCTCTTCCAGACTTTTCTGTCTCCTCCAGAGTCCTCTGTTTCCTTCAGACTCCTCTGTCTCCTCCAGACTCCTCTGTCTCCTCCAGACTCCTCTGTCTCCTCCAGACTTCTCTGTCTCCTCCAGACTCCTCTGTCTCCTCCAGACTTCACTGTCTCCTTCAGACTCCTGTGTCTCCTCCAGACGTCTCTGTCTCCTCCATACTCCTCTGTCTCCTCCAGAATCCTCTGTCTCCTCCAGACTCCTCTGTCTCCTTCAGACTCCTCTGTCTCCTTCAGACTCCTCTGTCTCCTCCAGACTCCTCTGTCTCCTCCAGACTCCTCTGTCTCCTCCAGACTTCTCTGTCTCCTCCAGATGTCTCTGTCTCCTTTATACTCCTCTGTCTCCTCCATACTCCTCTGTCTCCTTCAGACTCCTGTGTCTCCTCCAGACTCCTGTGTCTCCTCCAGACTCCTGTGTCTCCTCCAGACTCCTCTGTCTCCTTCAGACTCCTCTGTCTCCTCCAGACTCCTCTGTCTCCTCCAGACTTCTCTGTCTCCTCCAGACTTCTCTGTCTCCTCCAGACTCCTCTGTCTCCTTCAGACTCCTCTGTCTCCTTCAGACTCCTCTGTCTCCTCCAGACTCCTCTGTCTCCTCCAGACTTCTGTCTCCTCCAGACTTCTGTCTCCTCCATACTCCTCTGTCTCCTCCAGAATCCTCTGTTCCTCCAGACTCCTCTGTCTCCTTCAGACTCCTCTGTCTCCTCCAGACTCCTCTGTCTCCTCCAGACTCATCTGTCTCCTCCAGAGTCCTCTGTCTCCTCCAGACTCCTCTGTCTTCTCCAGACTCCTCTGTCTCCTCCAGACTCCTCTGTCTCCTTCAGACTCCTCTGTCTCCTCCAGACTTCTGTCTCCTTCAGACTCCTCTGTCTCCTCCAGACTCCTCAATCTCCTCCTCCAGACTGCTCTTTCTCCTCCAGACTAATCTGTCTCATCCAGACTTCTCTGTCTCCTCCAGACTTCTCTGTCTCCTCCAGACTCATCTGTCTCTTCCAGACTTTTCTGTCTCCTCCAGAGTCCTCTGTTTCCTTCAGACTCCTCTGTCTCCTCCAGACTCCTCTGTCTCCTCCAGACTCCTCTGTCTCCTCCAGACTTCTCTGTCTCCTCCAGACTCCTCTGTCTCCTCCAGACTTCACTGTCTCCTTCAGACTCCTGTGTCTCCTCCAGACGTCTCTGTCTCCTCCATACTCCTCTGTCTCCTCCAGAATCCTCTGTCTCCTCCAGACTCCTCTGTCTCCTTCAGACTCCTCTGTCTCCTTCAGACTCCTCTGTCTCCTCCAGACTCCTCTGTCTCCTCCAGACTCCTCTGTCTCCTCCAGACTTCTCTGTCTCCTCCAGATGTCTCTGTCTCCTTTATACTCCTCTGTCTCCTCCATACTCCTCTGTCTCCTTCAGACTCCTGTGTCTCCTCCAGACTCCTGTGTCTCCTCCAGACTCCTGTGTCTCCTCCAGACTCCTCTGTCTCCTTCAGACTCCTCTGTCTCCTCCAGACTCCTCTGTCTCCTCCAGACTTCTCTGTCTCCTCCAGACTTCTCTGTCTCCTCCAGACTCCTCTGTCTCCTTCAGACTCCTCTGTCTCCTTCAGACTCCTCTGTCTCCTCCAGACTCCTCTGTCTCCTCCAGACTTCTGTCTCCTCCAGACTTCTGTCTCCTCCATACTCCTCTGTCTCCTCCAGAATCCTCTGTTCCTCCAGACTCCTCTGTCTCCTTCAGACTCCTCTGTCTCCTCCAGACTCCTCTGTCTCCTCCAGACTTCTCTGTCTCCTTTATACTCCTCTGTCTCCTCCAGACTCCTCTGTCTCCTCCATACTCCTCTGTCTCCTCCAGACTCCTCTGTCTCCTTCAGACTCCTCTGTCTCCTTCAGACTCCTCTGTCTCCTTCAGACTCCTGTGTCTCCTCCAGACTCCTGTGTCTCCTCCAGACTCCTCTGTCTCCTCCAGACGTCTCTGTCTCTTCCAGATGTCTCTGTCTCCTCCATACTCCTCTGTCTCCTCCATACTCCTCTGTCTCCTCCAGAATCCTCTGTCTCCTCCAGACTCCTCTGTCTCCTTCAGACTTCTCTGTCTCCTCCAGACTCCTCTGTCTCCTCCAGACTCCTCTGTCTCCTTCAGACTCCTCTGTCTCCTTCAGACTCCTCTGTCTCCTTCAGACTCCTGTGTCTCCTCCAGACTCCTGTGTCTCCTCCAGTCTCCTCTTTCTCCTCCAGATGTCTCTGTCTCCTCCAGACTCCTCTGTCTCCTTCAGACTCCTCTGTCTCCTCCAGACTTCTCTGTCTCCTCCAGACTTCTCTGTCTCCTCCATACTCCTCTGTCTCCTCCAGAATCCTCTGTCTCCTCCAGACTCCTCTGTCTCCTCCAGACTTCTCTGTCTCCTCCAGACTCCTCTGTCTCCTTCAGACTCCTCTGTCTCCTTCAGACTCCTCCAGACTCCTCTGTCTCCTCCAGACTTCTGTCTCCTCCAGACTTCTGTCTCCTCCATACTCCTGTGTCTCCTCCAGACTTCTCTGTCTCCTCCAGACTCCTCTGTCTCCTCCAGACTTCTCTGTCTCCTCCAGACTCCTCTGTCTCCTCCAGACTCCTCTGTCTCCTCCAGACTTCTCTGTCTCCTCCAGACTCCTCTGTCTCCTCCAGACTTCACTGTCTCCTTCAGACTCCTGTGTCTCCTCCAGACGTCTCTGTCTCCTCCATACTCCTCTGTCTCCTCCAGACTCCTCTGTCTCCTTCAGACTCCTCTGTCTCCTCCAGACTCCTCTGTCTCCTCCATACTCCTCTGTCTCCTCCATACTCCTCTGTCTCCTCCAGACTCCTCTGTCTCCTCCAGACTTCTCTGTCTCCTTCAGACTCCTCTGTCTCCTTCAGACTCCTCTGTCTCCTTCAGACTCCTCTGTCTCCTCCAGACTCCTCTGTCTCCTCCAGACTTCTGTCGCCTCCAGACTTCTGTCTCCTCCATACTCCTCTGTCTCCTCCAGACGCCTCTGTCTCCTCCAGACTCCTCTGTCTCCTCCAGACTCCTCTGTCTCCTCCAGACCCCTCTGTCTCCTCCAGACTTCACTGTCTCCTTCAGACTCCTGTGTCTCCTCCAGACGTCTCTGTCTGCTCCAGACTCCTCTGTCTCCTTCAGACTCCTCTGTCTCCTCCAGACTCCTCTGTCTCCTCCAGACTCCTCTGTCTCCTCCAGACTCCTCTGTCTCCTCCAGACTTCTGTCTCCTCCATACTCCTCTGTCTCCTCCAGACGCCTCTGTCTCCTCCAGACTCCTCTGTCTCCTCCAGACTTCTCTGTCTCCTCCAGACCCCTCTGTCTCCTCCAGACTTCACTGTCTCCTTCAGACTCCTGTGTCTCCTCCAGACGTCTCTGTCTCCTCCATACTCCTCTGTCTCCTCCATACTCCTCTGTCTCCTCGAGAATCCTCTGTCTCCTCCAGACTCCTCTTTCTCCTTTATACTCCTCTGTCTCCTTCAGACTCCTCTGTCTCCTCCAGACTCCTCTGTCTCCTCCATACTCCTCTGTCTCCTCCAGACTCCTCTGTCTCCTTCAGACTCCTCTGTCTCCTCCAGACTCCTCTGTCTCCTCCAGACTTCTCTGTCTCCTCCAGACTTCTCTGTCTCCTCCATACTCCTCTGTCTCCTCCAGAATCCTCTGTCTCCTCCAGACTCCTCTGTCTCCTCCAGACTTCTCTGTCTCCTCCAGACTCCTCTGTCTCCTCCAGACTCCTCTGTCTCCTCCATACTCCTCTGTCTCCTCCAGACTTCTCTGTCTCCTCCAGACTCCTCTGTCTCCTCCAGACTTCTCTGTCTCCTCCAGACTCCTGTGTCTCCTTCAGACTCCTGTGTCTCCTCCAGACGTCTCTGTCTCCTCCATACTCCTCTGTCTCCTCGAGAATCCTCTGTCTCCTCCAGACTCCTCTGTCTCCTTCAGACTCCTCTGTCTCCTCCAGACTCCTCTGTCTCCTCCAGACTTCTCTGTCTCTTTTATACTCCTCTGTCTCCTTCAGACTCCTCTGTCTCCTCCAGACTCCTCTGTCTCCTCCATACTCCTCTGTCTCCTCCAGACTCCTCTGTCTCCTTCAGACTCCTCTGTCTCCTCCAGACTCCTCTGTCTCCTCCAGACTTCTCTGTCTCCTCCAGACTTCTCTGTCTCCTCCATACTCCTCTATCTCCTCCAGAATCCTCTGTCTCCTCCAGACTCCTCTGTCTCCTCCAGACTTCTCTGTCTCCTCCAGACTCCTCTGTCTCCTTCAGACTCCTCTGTCTCCTTCAGACTCATGTGTCTCCTCCAGACTCCTGTGTTATCTCGACCGTGTCTCTCCAACAGAGAACTCTGTCTAACTAGAGTCTAGATTGATGTGTCCTTCAGATATTTCGGTCTTAGGCGGGCTTTGCACGTTGCGACATCGCAAGCCGATGCTGCGATGCCGCACGTGATTGTCCCCGCCCCCGTCGCAGGTACGATATCCTTGTGATAGCTGCCGTAGTGAACATTATCGCTACAGCAGCTTCACATGGACTCACCTGTCCTGGGACGTCGCTGTGGCCGGCAATCCGCCTCCTTATTAAGGGGGCGGGTCGTGCGGCGTCACAGAGATGTCACACAGCAGGCGGCCAATAGGAGTGGAGGGGCAGAGATGAGCGGGATGTAAACATCCCGCCCACCTCCTTCCTTCCGCATATCCTACGGAAGCCGCGGTGACGCCGGTAGGAGATGTTCCTCGCTCCTGCGGCTTCACACACAGCGATGTCTGCTGCCGCAGGAACGAGGAACAACATCGGACCGTCGCGTCAGCGTAATTATGGATTACGCCAACGCTGCACCGATGATACGATTACGACGCTTTTGCGCTCGTTAATCGTATCATCGAACCTTTACACACTGCGATGTCGCATGCGATGCCGGATGTGCGTCACTTTCAATTTGACCCCACCGACATCGCACCTGCGATGTCGTAGTGTGCAAAGCCCGCCTTAGTCTACATTCCTCTTTTCTCCTCCAGACTCTTTTTTTCTCCTTGCCCTAATTCCTGTTTTCTTTAAACTCCACCGTCTTCTGCAAAACCTCTATATTTCTACAAACTCTTCTGTCTCTTCCAGACATCTCTGTTGTTTGTCTTCTCTAGCGTCTTATGTCCCCTCCTTCAGACTCTTGTGCTTCCTCCATTCCTTCTGAAGTCTCTGCTGTCCTGTGCAGACATCTCTGTCATCCTCTGGACTCTTTTGCCCACTGTTCCACACCATTTCAAATCCTCTAGACACCTCTATCCTTTTAACCTTCTCTATCTTCTCCAAACTCCTCTGTCCTATCCAGTCTTCTCTTTCCTCCTCAATGTCTCTGTGTCCACTCCTTCACAAGACTCCTTTTTCTGTTAGAGATCCCTCTACTTCAGAACCTTTTGTCTCTTCCACAGCTCATTATCGTCTCCAGATATCTCTGTCCTCATGCAGACACATCTGCCTACTCTTTCAGACAACTGTGGCATCCCGACACCTCTCTTCCTTCATACGCCTCTATATACTCTCTCACTTCTAGACTTTTCTGCCTTACTCCCAACACCTCTCTCTTCCTTCATACGCCTCTATATACTCTCTCGCTTCTAGACTTTTCTGCCTTACTCCCGACACCTCTCTTCCTTCATTCGCCTCTATATACTCTCTCGCTTGTAGACTTTTCTGCCTTACTCCCAACACCTCTCTCTTCCTTCATACGCCTCTATATACTCTCTCACTTCTAGACTTTTCTGCCTTACTCCCGACACCTCTCTTCCTACATTCGCCTCTATATACTCTCTCACTTCTAGACTTTTCTGCCTTACTCCCGACACCTCTCTCTTCCTTCATACGCCTCTATATGCTCTCTCACTTCTAGACTTTTCTGCCTTACTCCCGACACCTCTCTTCCTTCATTCGCCTCTATATACTCTCTCACTTCTAGACTTTTCTGCCTTACTCCTGACACCTCTCTCTTCCTTCATACGCCTCTATATGCTCTCTCACATCTAGACTTTTCTGCCTTACTCCCGACACCTCTCTTCCTTCATTCGCCTCTATATACTCTCTCACTTCTAGACTTTTCTGCCTTACTCCCGACACCTCTCTCTTCCTTCATACGCCTCTATATACTCTCTCGCTTCTAGACTTTTCTGCCTTACTCCCGACACCTCTCTTCCTTCATTCGCCTCTATATACTCTCTCGCTTGTAGACTTTTCTGCCTTACTCCCAACACCTCTCTCTTCCTTCATACGCCTCTATATACTCTCTCACTTCTAGACTTTTCTGCCTTACTCCCGACACCTCTCTCTTCCTTCATACGCCTCTATATACTCTCTCACTTCTAGACTTTTCTGCCTTACTCCCGACACCTCTCTTCCTTCATTCGCCTCTATATACTCTCTCACTTCTAGACTTTTCTGCCTTACTCCCGACACCTCTCTCTTCCTTCATACGCCTCTATATGCTCTCTCACTTCTAGACTTTTCTGCCTTACTCCCGACACCTCTCTTCCTTCATTCGCCTCTATATACTCTCTCACTTCTAGACTTTTCTGCCTTACTCCTGACACCTCTCTCTTCCTTCATACGCCTCTATATGCTCTCTCACATCTAGACTTTTCTGCCTTACTCCCGACACCTCTCTTCCTTCATTCGCCTCTATATACTCTCTCACTTCTAGACTTTTCTGCCTTACTCCCGACACCTCTCTCTTCCTTCATACGCCTCTATATACTCTCTCGCTTCTAGACTTTTCTGCCTTACTCCCGACACCTCTCTCTTCCTTCATTCGCCTCTATATACTCTCTCGCTTCTAGACTTTTCTGCCTTACTCCCGACACCTCTCTCTTCCTTCATTCGCCTCTATATATTCTCTCACTTCTAGACTTTTCTGCCTTACTCCCGACACCTCTCTCTTCCTTCATACGCTTCTATATACCCTCTCATTTCTAGACTTTTCTGCCTTACTCCCGACACCTCTCTTCCTTCATTCGCCTCTATATACTCTCTCACTTCTAGACTTTTCTGCCTTACTCCCGACACCTCTCTCTTCCTTCATACGCTTCTATATACCCTCTCATTTCTAGACTTTTCTGCCTTACTCCCGACACCTCTCTCTTCCTTCATACGCTTCTATATACTCTCTCGCTTCTAGACTTTTCTGCCTTACTCCCGACACCTCTCTCTTCCTTCATTCGCCTCTATATACTCTCTCGCTTCTAGACTTTTCTGCCTTACTCCCGACACCTCTCTCTTCCTTCATACGCTTCTATATACTCTCTCGCTTCTAGACTTTTCTGCCTTACTCCCGACACCTCTCTCTTCCTTCATACTCCTCTATATACTCTCTCGCTTCTAGACTTTTCTGCCTTACTCCCGACACCTCTCTCTTCCTTCATTCGCCTCTATATACTCTCTCACTTCTAGACTTTTCTGCCTTACTCCCGACACCTCTCTCTTCCTTCATACTCCTCTATATACTCTCTCGCTTCTAGACTTTTCTGCCTTACTCCCGACACCTCTCTCTTCCTTCATACTCCTCTATATACTCTCTCGCTTCTAGACTTTTCTGCCTTACTCCCGACACCTCTCTCTTCCTTCATTCGCCTCTATATACTCTCTCGCTTCTAGACTTTTCTGCCTTACTCCCGACACCTCTCTCTTCCTTCATACGCTTCTATATACCCTCTCATTTCTAGACTTTTCTGCCTTACTCCCGACACCTCTCTCTTCCTTCATTCGCCTCTATATACTCTCTCGCTTCTAGACTTTTCTGCCTTACTCCCGACACCTCTCTTCCTTCATTCGCCTCTATATACTCTCTCGCTTGTAGACTTTTCTGCCTTACTCCCAACACCTCTCTCTTCCTTCATACGCCTCTATATACTCTCTCACTTCTAGACTTTTCTGCCTTACTCCCGACACCTCTCTTCCTACATTCGCCTCTATATACTCTCTCACTTCTAGACTTTTCTGCCTTACTCCCGACACCTCTCTCTTCCTTCATACGCCTCTATATGCTCTCTCACTTCTAGACTTTTCTGCCTTACTCCCGACACCTCTCTTCCTTCATTCGCCTCTATATACTCTCTCACTTCTAGACTTTTCTGCCTTACTCCTGACACCTCTCTCTTCCTTCATACGCCTCTATATGCTCTCTCACATCTAGACTTTTCTGCCTTACTCCCGACACCTCTCTTCCTTCATTCGCCTCTATATACTCTCTCACTTCTAGACTTTTCTGCCTTACTCCCGACACCTCTCTCTTCCTTCATACGCCTCTATATACTCTCTCGCTTCTAGACTTTTCTGCCTTACTCCCGACACCTCTCTTCCTTCATTCGCCTCTATATACTCTCTCGCTTGTAGACTTTTCTGCCTTACTCCCAACACCT
This sequence comes from Anomaloglossus baeobatrachus, assembly GCF_048569485.1. Classification (NCBI taxonomy): domain Eukaryota; kingdom Metazoa; phylum Chordata; class Amphibia; order Anura; family Aromobatidae; genus Anomaloglossus; species Anomaloglossus baeobatrachus. The sequence continues at coordinate 3,071,397 of NC_134354.1, read as the reverse complement.
CTCTCTTCCTTCATACGCCTCTATATACTCTCTCACTTCTAGACTTTTCTGCCTTACTCCCGACACCTCTCTCTTCCTTCATACGCCTCTATATACTCTCTCACTTCTAGACTTTTCTGCCTTACTCCCGACACCTCTCTTCCTTCATTCGCCTCTATATACTCTCTCACTTCTAGACTTTTCTGCCTTACTCCCGACACCTCTCTCTTCCTTCATACGCCTCTATATGCTCTCTCACTTCTAGACTTTTCTGCCTTACTCCCGACACCTCTCTTCCTTCATTCGCCTCTATATACTCTCTCACTTCTAGACTTTTCTGCCTTACTCCTGACACCTCTCTCTTCCTTCATACGCCTCTATATGCTCTCTCACATCTAGACTTTTCTGCCTTACTCCCGACACCTCTCTTCCTTCATTCGCCTCTATATACTCTCTCACTTCTAGACTTTTCTGCCTTACTCCCGACACCTCTCTCTTCCTTCATACGCCTCTATATACTCTCTCGCTTCTAGACTTTTCTGCCTTACTCCCGACACCTCTCTCTTCCTTCATTCGCCTCTATATACTCTCTCGCTTCTAGACTTTTCTGCCTTACTCCCGACACCTCTCTCTTCCTTCATTCGCCTCTATATATTCTCTCACTTCTAGACTTTTCTGCCTTACTCCCGACACCTCTCTCTTCCTTCATACGCTTCTATATACCCTCTCATTTCTAGACTTTTCTGCCTTACTCCCGACACCTCTCTTCCTTCATTCGCCTCTATATACTCTCTCACTTCTAGACTTTTCTGCCTTACTCCCGACACCTCTCTCTTCCTTCATACGCTTCTATATACCCTCTCATTTCTAGACTTTTCTGCCTTACTCCCGACACCTCTCTCTTCCTTCATACGCTTCTATATACTCTCTCGCTTCTAGACTTTTCTGCCTTACTCCCGACACCTCTCTCTTCCTTCATTCGCCTCTATATACTCTCTCGCTTCTAGACTTTTCTGCCTTACTCCCGACACCTCTCTCTTCCTTCATACGCTTCTATATACTCTCTCGCTTCTAGACTTTTCTGCCTTACTCCCGACACCTCTCTCTTCCTTCATACTCCTCTATATACTCTCTCGCTTCTAGACTTTTCTGCCTTACTCCCGACACCTCTCTCTTCCTTCATTCGCCTCTATATACTCTCTCACTTCTAGACTTTTCTGCCTTACTCCCGACACCTCTCTCTTCCTTCATACTCCTCTATATACTCTCTCGCTTCTAGACTTTTCTGCCTTACTCCCGACACCTCTCTCTTCCTTCATACTCCTCTATATACTCTCTCGCTTCTAGACTTTTCTGCCTTACTCCCGACACCTCTCTCTTCCTTCATTCGCCTCTATATACTCTCTCGCTTCTAGACTTTTCTGCCTTACTCCCGACACCTCTCTCTTCCTTCATACGCTTCTATATACCCTCTCATTTCTAGACTTTTCTGCCTTACTCCCGACACCTCTCTCTTCCTTCATTCGCCTCTATATACTCTCTCGCTTCTAGACTTTTCTGCCTTACTCCCGACACCTCTCTTCCTTCATACGCCTCTATATACTCTCTCGCTTCTAGACTTTTCTGCCTTACTCCCGACACCTCTCTGCTCCTCCAAACTCCTCTTTCGTCTCCTGCAGACCCCTTTGGCCTCTTCAGACTCATGTCTCTTTCAGACTATTGCCTCCCATCAGACCTGTTTCGTCCTTTCAGGAACATCTATCCTCCTCCGCAGTCGTCTGTCCCCTCAGCCACACTTCTTTGTCTCCACCAGACTCCTCATGTCCTTTAGCTTCTCTTCTGTTTCCCCAGGCAGTCTTTCTTATTTCTTCTTCCAGTTAACTTCTTAACATTGTGTTACTAGAGATGAGTAAACCTTTTCAGTTCCACAATTTCAGATTCGGTGCGAGCCTTGGCTGGTTTGGGCTCGGCCACTCGAACACTTTGCTCAAAACTCAGTCAGTAACTGCTCGTTTTCAGAAAACCTACCCCATTACAGCCATGTCAAGTACTGGCAAGGCTGTCATTAGAAAAAAGGAAGCAAAAGGGTTAAAGCATGACATACTTACCGAGTCTCCCGCGGCTGTAACTGCTCCCGCGGCTGTAACTGCTCCCGCGGCTGTAACTGACACAGACACAGCCGCGGGAGCAGACACAGCCACGGGAGCAGTTACAGCCGCGGGAGCAGACACAGCCGTGGGAGCAGTTACAGCTGCGGGGACAGTTACAGCCGCGGGAGCAGACACAGCCGCGGGAGCAGTTACAGCCGTGGGAGCAGTTACAGCTGCGGGGACAGTTACAGCCGCGGGAGCAGTTACAGCCGCGGGGACAGTTACAGCCGCGGGAGCAGACACAGCCGCGGGAGCAGTTACAGCCGTGGGAGCAGTTACAGCTGCGGGGACAGTTACAGCCGCGGGAGCAGTTACAGCCGCGGGGACAGTTACAGCCGCGGGAGCAGACACAGCCGTGGGAGCAGTTACAGCTGCGGGGACAGTTACAGCCGCGGGAGCAGTTACAGCCGCGGGAGCAGTTACAGCTGCGGGGGCAGTTACAGCTGCGGGAGCAGACACAGCCGCGGGAGCAGTTACAGCTGCGGGAGCAGACACAGCCGCGGGAGCAGACACAGCCGCGGGAGCAGTTACAGCCGTGGGAGCAGTTACAGCTGCGGGGACAGTTACAGCCGCGGGAGCAGTTACAGCTGCGGGGACAGTTACAGCCGCGGGAGCAGACACAGCCGCGGGAGCAGTTACAGCCGTGGGAGCAGTTACAGCTGCGGGGACAGTTACAGCCGCGGGAGCAGTTACAGCCGCGGGAGCAGTTACAGCCGCGGGAGCAGACACAGCCGTGGGAGCAGTTACAGCCGCGGGAGCAGTTACAGCCGCGGGAGCAGTTACAGCCGCGGGAGCAGTTACAGCTGCGGGGACAGTTACAGCCGCGGGAGCAGTTACAGCCGCGGGAGCAGAAACAGACGCGGGAGAAGACACAGCCGTAGGGAGACTCGGTAACTATGTCCTGCTTTATTTTCTTTCTTATACAGCCCCTACACCATTTTACAATACATAAGTTTGTCCTCCCATTGACTTCAGTGGGCTCGGGATGTTTGCTAAACTGTTCGGTGATCGCCATGAGGCTCGGTAAAGATTGGTTGACTCATTTCTTTGTGTCACTTCCCGCACGTCTGTCATCACTAATCTGCGACCTTCTCCCCACAGCTGGTGACCTACTGGGAGAAGACTTTCCACATTGACCTGTTCAGACCACAAATTGGAGTTGTTAATGTGACGGATGTGAGTATTGAGACTGCACGACACACGCACTGCGCCTGTATACACGAGACCTACAGCGCTGCGCCTGTATACACGAGACACACTGCGCCTGTATACACGAGACACACTGCACCTGTATACACGAGACACACTGCGCCTTTATACACGAGACACACTGCGCCTGTATACACGAGACACACTGCACCTGTATACACGAGACACACTGCACCTGTATACACGAGACACACTGCGCCTTTATACACGAGACACACTGCGCCTGTATACACGAGACACACTGCACCTGTATACACGAGACACACTGCGCCTTTATACACGAGACACACTGCGCCTGTATACACGAGACACACTGCACCTGTATACACGAGACACACTGCACCTGTATACACGAGACACACTGCGCCTTTATACACGAGACACACTGCGCCTGTATACACGAGACACACTGCACCTGTATACACGAGACACACTGCACCTGTATACACAAGACACACGCACTGCGCCTTTATACACGAGACACACTGCGCCTGTATACACGAGACACACTGCACCTGTATACACGAGACACACTGCGCCTGTATACACGAGACACACTGCGCCTGTATACACGAGACACACGCACTGCGCCTTTATACACGAGACACACTGCGCCTGTATACACGAGACACACTGCACCTGTATACACGAGACACACTGCGCCTGTATACACGAGACACACTGCACCTGTATACACGAGACACACTGCGCCTGTATACACGAGACACACGCACTGCGCCTTTATACACGAGACACACTGCGCCTGTATACACGAGACACACTGCGCCTGTATACACGAGACACACTGCGCCTGTATACACGAGACACACTGCACCTGTATACACGAGACACACTGCGCCTGTATACACGAGACACACTGCACCTGTATACACGAGACACACTGCGCCTGTATACACGAGACACACTGCACCTGTATACACGAGACACACTGCACCTGTATACACAAGACACACGCACTGCGCCTTTATACACGAGACACACTGCGCCTGTATACACGAGACACACTGCACCTGTATACACGAGACACACTGCGCCTGTATACACGAGACACACTGCGCCTGTATACACGAGACACACGCACTGCGCCTTTATACACGAGACACACTGCGCCTGTATACACGAGACACACTGCACCTGTATACACGAGACACACTGCGCCTGTATACACGAGACACACTGCACCTGTATACACGAGACACACTGCGCCTGTATACACGAGACACACGCACTGCGCCTTTATACACGAGACACACTGCGCCTGTATACACGAGACACACTGCGCCTGTATACACGAGACACACTGCGCCTGTATACACGAGACACACTGCACCTGTATACACGAGACACACTGCGCCTGTATACACGAGACACACTGCACCTGTATACACGAGACACACTGCGCCTGTATACACGAGACACACTGCACCTGTATACACGAGACACACTGCGCCTGTATACACGAGACACACGCACTGCGCCTTTATACACGAGACACACTGCGCCTGTATACACGAGACACACTGCACCTGTATACACGAGACACACTGCGCCTGTATACACGAGACACACTGCACCTGTATACACGAGACACACTGCGCCTGTATACACGAGACACACTGCACCTGTATACACGAGACACACTGCGCCTGTATACACGAGACACACTGCACCTGTATACACGAGACACACTGCGCCTGTATACACGAGACACACGCACTGCGCCTTTATACACGAGACACACTGCGCCTGTATACACGAGACACACTGCACCTGTATACACGAGACACACTGCGCCTGTATACACGAGACACACTGCACCTGTATACACGAGACACACTGCGCCTGTATACACGAGACACACGCACTGCGCCTGTATACACAAGACACACGCACTGCGCCTTTATACACGAGACACACTGCGCCTGTATACACGAGACACACTGCACCTGTATACACGAGACACACTGCGCCTGTATACACGAGACACACGCACTGCGCCTTTATACACGAGACACACTGCGCCTGTATACACGAGACACACTGCACCTGTATACACGAGACACACTGCGCCTGTATACACGAGACACACTGCACCTGTATACACGAGACACACTGCGCCTGTATACACGAGACACACGCACTGCGCCTTTATACACGAGACACACTGCGCCTGTATACACGAGACACACTGCGCCTGTATACACGAGACACACTGCGCCTGTATACACGAGACACACTGCGCCTGTATACACGAGACACACGCACTGCGCCTTTATACACGAGACACACTGCGCCTGTATACACGAGACACACTGCGCCTGTATACACGAGACACACTGCGCCTGTATACACGAGACACACGCACTGCGCCTTTATACACGAGACACACAGCACCTGTATACACGAGACACACGCACTGCGCCTGTATACACGAGACACACTGCGCCTGTATACACGAGACACACTGCGCCTGTATACACGAGACACACTGCGCCTGTATACACGAGACACACGCACTGCGCCTTTATACACGAGACACACAGCACCTGTATACACGAGACACACGCACTGCGCCTGTATACACGAGACACACTGCGCCTGTATACACGAGACACACTGCGCCTGTATACACGAGACACACTGCGCCTGTATACACGAGACACACTGCGCCTGTATACACGAGACACACTGCACCTGTATACACGAGACACACTGCGCCTGTATACACGAGACACACGCACTGCGCCTTTATACACGAGACACACTGCGCCTGTATACACGAGACACACTGCGCCTGTATACACGAGACACACTGCACCTGTATACACGAGACACACTGCGCCTGTATACACGAGACACACGCACTGCGCCTTTATACACGAGACACACTGCGCCTGTATACACGAGACACACTGCGCCTGTATACACGAGAAACACTGCGCCTGTATACACGAGACACACTGCGCCTGTATACACGAGACACACGCACTGCGCCTTTATACACGAGACACACTGCGCCTGTATACACGAGACCTACAGCGCTGCGCCTGTATACACGAGACACACTGCGCCTGTATACACGAGACACACTGCGCCTGTATACACGAAACACACAGCGCCTGTATACACGAAACACACAGCGCCTGTATACACGAAACACACTGCGCCTGTATACACGAGACACACAGCGCTGGGCAAAAGTCATAGGCAGGTGAGCAACAAATCCTGCAGTTACACGCTCCAGAGACTGAAGGGTTAATTGTTTATTTTCATCAATGAACACATTACAAAATGACTGAAGAAACAAGAAATGTAAATCCCCTTGGTATCCGGTGACCGCCCGTCTCCTCCGTCCTCAGTATTCAGTGATCGCCCGTCTCCTCCGTCCTCAGTATTCAGTGACCGCCCGTCTCCTCCGTCCTCAGTATTCAGTGATCGCCCGTCTCCTCCGTCCTCAGTATTCAGTGATCGCCCGTCTCCTCCGTCCTCAGAATTCAGTGACCGCCCGTCTCCTCCGTCCTCAGTATTCAGTGACCGCCCGTCTCCTCCGTCCTCAGTATTCAGTGACCGCCCGTCTCCTCCGTCCTCAGTATTCAGTGACAGCTCGTCTCCTCCGTCCTCAGTATTCAGTGACCGCCCGTCTCCTCCATCCTCAGTATTCAGTGACCGCCTGTCTCCTCCATCCTCAGTATTCAGTGACCGCCTGTCTCCTACATCCTCAGTATTCAGTGACCGCCCGTCTCCTCCGTCCTCAGTATTCAGTGACCGCCCATCTCCTCCATCCTCAGTATTCAGTGATCGCTCGTCTCCTCCGTCTTCAGTATTCAGTGACCGCCTGTCTCCTCCATCCTCAGTATTCAGTGACCGCCCGTCTCCTCCGTCCTCAGTATTCAGTGACCGCCCATCTCCTCCATCCTCAGTATTCAGTGACCGCCTGTCTCCTCCATCCTCAGTATTCAGTGATCGCTCGTCTCCTCCGTCCTCAGTATTCAGTGACCGCCTGTCTCCCCCATCCTCAGTATTCAGTGACCACCCGTCTCCTCTGTCCTCAGTATTCAGTGACCAGACGTCTCCTGCATCCTCAGTATTCAGTGACCGCCCGTCTCCTCCGTCCTCAGTATTCAGTGACCGGCTGTCTCCTCCATCCTCAGTATTCGGTGACCGCCCGTCTCCTCCGTCCTCAGTATTCAGTGACCGCTTGTCTCCTCCATCCTCAGTATTCAGTGACCTATCGTCTCTTCCGTCCTCAGTATTCAGTGACCGCCTGTCTCCCCCATCCTCAGTATTCAGTGACCGCCCGTCTCCTCCGTCCTCAGTATTCAGTGACCGCCTGTCTCCTCCATCCTCAGTATTCAGTGACCGCCCGTCTCCTTCGTCCTCAGTATTCAGTGACCGCCCGTCTCCTCCGTCCTCAGTATTCAGTGACCGCCCATCTCCTCAGTATTCAGTGACCGCCCGTCTCCTCCATCCTCAGTATTCAGTGACCACCCGTTTCCTCCATCCTCGGTATTCAGTGACCGCCCGTCTCCTCCATTCTCAGTATTCAGTGATCGCCCGTCTCCTCCATCCTCAGTATTCAGTGACCGCCCGTCTCCTCCATCCTCAGTATTCAGTGACCGCCCGTCTCCTCTGTCCTCAGTATTCAGTGACCGCCTGTCTCCTCCATCCTCAGTATTCAGTGACCGACCGTCTCCTCCCTCCTCAGTATTCAGTGACCGCCCGTCTCCTCCGTCCTCAGTATTCAGTGATCGCCCGTCTCCTCCGTCCTCAGTATTCAGTGACCGCCCGTCTCCTCCGTCCTCAGTATTCAGTGACCGCCCGTCTCCTCCATCCTCAGTATTCAGTGATCGCCCGTCTCCTCTGTCCTCAGTATTCAGTGACCGCCCGTCTCCTCTGTCCTCAGTATTCAGTGACCGCCTGTCTCCTCCATCCTCAGTATTCAGTGACCGACCGTCTCCTCCCTCCTCAGTATTCAGTGACCGCCCGTCTCCTCCGTCCTCAGTATTCAGTGATCGCCCGTCTCCTCCATCCTCAGTATTCAGTGACCGCCTGTCCTCTCCATCCTCAGTATTCAGTGACTGCACATCTCCTCCGTCCTCAGTATTCAGTGATCGCCCGTCTCCTCTGTCCTCAGTATTCAGTGACCGCCCGTCTCCTATGTCCTCAGTATTCAGTGATTGCTCGTCTCCTCTGTCCTCAGTATTCAGTGACCAGCCATCTCCTGCATCCTCAGTATTCAGTGACCGCCCGTCTCCTCCCTCCTCAGTATTCAGTGACCGCCCGTCTCCTCCCTCCTCAGTATTCAGTGACCGCTCGTCTCCTCCCTCCTCAGTATTCAGTGACCGCTCGTCTCCTCCGTCCTCAGTATTCAGTGACCGCTCGTCTCCTCCATCCTCAGTATTCAGTGACCACCCATCTCCTCTGTCCTCAGTATTCAGTGACTGCACGACTCCTCCGTCCTCAGTATTCAGTGACCGCCCGTCTCCTCCGTCCTCAGTATTCAGTGACCGCCGGTCTCCTCCATCCTCAGTATTCAGTGACCGCCCGTCTCCTCCGTCCTTAGTATTCAGTGACCGCTCGTCCCCTTCATCCTCAGTATTCAGTGATTGCCCGTCTCCTCCATCCTCAGTATGAGGTGATTGCCCGTCTCCTTCATCCTCAGTATTCAGTGACCGCCTGTCTCCTCTGTCCTCAGTATTTAGTGACCGCCCATCTCCTCTGTCCTCAGTATTCAGTGACCTCACGACTCCTCCGTCCTCAGTATTCAGTGACCGCCCGTCTCCTCCGTCCTCAGTATTCAGTGACCGCCGGTCTCCTCCATCCTCAGTATTTAGTGACTGCCCGTCTCCTCCGTCCTCAGTATTCAGTGACCGCTCGTCCCCTTCATCCTCAGTATTCAGTGATTGCCCGTCTCCTCCATCCTCAGTATGAGGTGATTGCCCGTCTCCTCCATCCTCAGTATTCAGTGACCGCCTGTCTCCTCTGTCCTCAGTATTTAGTGACCGCCCGTCTCCTCCGTCCTCAGTATTCAGTGACCGCCCGTCTCCTCCATCCTCAGTATTCAGTGATTGCCCGTCTCCTCCATCCACAGTATGAGATGATTGCCCGTCTCCTCCATCCTCAGTATTCAATGACCGCCCGTCTCCTCCATCCTCAGTATTCAGTGACCGCCTGTCTCCTCCGTCCTCAGTATTCAGTTACTGCCTGTCTCCTCCATCCTCAGTATTCAGTGACCGCCTATCTCCTCCATCCGCAGTATTCAGTGACCGCCCGTCTCCTCCATCCTCAGTATTCAGTGACCGCCCATCTCTTCTGTCCTCAGTATTCAGTGACCACCCGTCTCCTTTGTCCTCAGTATTTAGTGACCGCCCGTCTCCTCCATCCTCAATATTCAGTGACCGCCCGTCTCCTCCATCCTCAGTATTCAGTGATCGCCTGTCTCCTGTGTCCTCAGTATTCAGTGACCAGACGTCTCCTCTCTCCTCAGTATTTAGTGACCGCCCGTCTCCTTCATCCTCAGTATTCAGTGACCACCCATCTCCTCCGTCCTCAGTATTCAGTGACCGCCTGTCTCCTCCATCTTCAGTATTTAGTGACCGCCCGTCTCCTCCATCCTCAGTATTCAGTGATCGCCCGTGTCCTCCGTCCTCAGTATTCAGTGACCGCTTGTCTCCTCCATCCTCAGTATTCAGTGACCGCCTGTGTATTCCCGGGGCAGATGATGATGGCGCAGCTGAGGTGATATTGCAGGACCCCGGGGCAACCGTTGGAGAGTCTATTTGGGCAACTGGTGGGCTTCAGGGTGCAGGGCCAGGAATATGGACAATAACGACTAGGACTGCAGTTTCGTTACCTTTTACTTTACTTGGTAACCGGTGAGGAAGTCCTGGGAGACTGGTACAGGTGGTGATTATGGTGGTCCGAATAGCATGGAAGCAGTCAGGGAAGCCTCCCTGGCCAGGTGGGTGTGAGGCCTATCCGCTACGCTCTTTCCTTGTTTTCAGGGCCCCCGCTGCGTTAGCTAGGCTGAGGACCTCTCCTCTGTCACTTGTGGTACTTCTCTCACCCGTATGGCAGGCTGCGCGGGCCGTCGCAGGTACCACTTTACTGACAGCGGATCCCGGTCCCTAATCTGCGGTTTTGCCTTCAGGTGGTCTGTGGGGGCCAGGAGACTTGTAATCCTCCTGCCCTCTAAATTTAGCTATCAGGGCTCGAGTACCCGAGCAGCCAAGTACTCCGGTTTCTAGCGTTCCCCCTCTGGGGTGAGCCGGCTTAGCTCCACTCCCCAGAGTCTTCCTCCTTTTTGCCTCTTTGTCACACTCCGTTCCCCTACGCCAAGCTTCTCTCAGCTCCCCGACCTCAGGAAAAAACGGTCTACTCTCCTCAAACTCCCGGCTCCAACTCCTCTCTCTCCAATGGTCAACTCCCAACTGTCACTCCTCTAACGCCTCCCCCAGGTCAGAGCTTCTGGGAAGCTCCCCAGAACACCAGGTTTAGAGCTCCCTCTGCTGGCCCGGAGTAGGAATTGTGTTGAATGTAGGTACTTACTGACCAAGGGACCCCTCGTTTGCTTCCAGGCTTAGTATTAACCCCTCTGTGGGGGCAACACTACTGTGACAACCAGGCCACTGGGGTGCCACAGCTCAGCTGTGGATAGTTCCTTGTACAGGGGTAGGGGTAGGTTGGCCTGAGGGAGTCCATGGTTCTTCTTGCCGGAACAGACCATCAGCATTCTGGTGTTGGTTTCCCCGCTTGTATTGGATGGAGAGGTTGTAGGGTTGTAAGGGCAAGCTCCACCGCAGCAATCGTCCATTGTCCCCTGACACACTGTTCAGCCATGTGAGGGGGTTGTGGTCTGTCAGAATTGTAAAGTCTCTGCCATACAAATATGGTTGCAGTTTTTTCAGTGCCCATAAAATGGCAAGACACTCCTTTTCGATGGTGGCATAGGCAACCTCCCGATCCAGTAGTTTTCGACTAACAAAAGCGACAGGGTGTTCCTCCCCAGTGGCGTTCACCTGGCTAAGAACTGCCCCAATCCCAAATGTGGACCCATCTGTCTGCGTGAGGAACCTGCGCTTATAGTGTGTGGCGGCCAAGACAGGAGCAGTGATGAGGGTGGTCTTTAATGCTGAGAAGGCCTCCTCGCATGCAGTTGTCCACGTCCCATTTCTAGGCATGTTCTTGCGGGTCAGGTTAGTTAGGCGCTTGTTCAAGGTGCTGAAATTAGGATCAAATTTTCTATAGTAACCTGCAGTTCCCAAAAAACAAGTACCTGCTTCTTAATCTGGGGTCTACACCAGTTACTAATGGCTTCCACATTGGCGGGCTCAGGCCTTAGGGTACTACTAAGCCCCTTACTCTGTGCCTGAGGTACTGCACCTCAGCCATCCCCAACTGGCATTTATCAGGACGAATAGTCAGTTGTGCAGTCAGGATACGGTCTAGCACTATGGCCAAGTGTTTAAGATGGTCCTCCCAGGTTGTGCTGAAAATAACAATGTCATCCAGATAAGCACAGGCAAAGTCCTGACATTGTTCCAACAGTCGATCCACTAGTCTCTGGAAGGTAGCGGGGGCATTGTTCATCTCGAAGAGCATTCCCAAGAACTCAAATAATTCAAAGGAATAATGAAGGTGGAGCGCTCCCGAGCGTCCTCCGTTGGGGGTATCTGCAAGTAGACCTTGATCAGTTCTAGCGTGGTTACAAATTGGGCACTAGCTAGCCGATCCAATAGATCATCAATCCTGGGCATGGGGTAAGAATCACTGTTTGTGGCATTGTTTAATCTCCAGTAATCAATGCAAAACCGTGTTGTACCATCCTTCTTTGGGACCAGAACGACAGGAGAGGCCTAGGAGATGTGACATAAATGTGAGCCCAGGGGCACTTGTTCCAGGGATCCTCCCGCTTGGGCGACCTGAAGAAGATCGGGGAGATACTCGTCCTCTGAGTCATCACTTGAGGGGGTGGAAGACAGCCAGAACAGGCAGAGATCGGTCATGTTATTCTTTCAGCATATTGATGTGGACAATCTGTCATCGACCACTAGGGTCCAGGGCAATGATGTAGTTAGTGTCATTAACTTTCTTGACAACCTGATAAGGCCCTTCCCATGTTGCTTGAAGCTTGTTGGCAGGGGAAGCAATAATACACACTCCCTCCCAGTGTTCCTTCAGAAGAGCCAGAGGACAACAGTCTTTCTGGCCAAACAGTGGTTTGAAGGGAGAGAACCCTGTGGACTCCTGGGGAACCTCCCGATAGGCGGAAAGGAGATGCGGCAGGTATTTTTCCCAGTCCCTTTGAGGCTTCTATTAAAGTGTTCACATAGTCCGTTGTTTGCGGGTGGTATGAAGTGGTGCGAATGGCTCAAACTTTGGGTGAGTCTCTTTTCAGTCCTTTTCCTCCCTTGATGCCCAGTCAAGGGGATGTCATGGGCCAGTTGGAGTAGCCGTGCCCTGTACTTCTGGGAAACAATACGTTGCCTGGTGGCCATGTCAGGGATGTTGTTGCCACTAGCCTTCGTGACACGATAATACAATCCCTGTTCTCGGGTGAAGCAGTCTTCATTATCTCCCACATGCCCAGTCTCTGCCCTTAGCCTAAGGGCTGCCAAGGTAGTGCCACCTTCTGTTTCTCTTCTAAACTCCTCTATCCCAAGACTTTCCCAATGTAGTAGCAGGGGAGGGATTGCTTACCGACTCTGGTGGGGGTCGTGGCAGCTGCTCCCCGGTGTGATGGTGGTATATTGTAAAGAAAAAAAAAACCAGGAAAGCCAGCACTAAATGTGCACTACAGCACTAAAAATTCCAAACTGTACTTATTATTAAATTTGAGATTTTTGGCCAATAATTTCAATTTCTTGAGCCACCCCGCCACGTCACGGCAAATCTCTTTGGGGCAGTCCTACTCTAAATTATTTTTTATATAAAATGTGCCATACGGCCTCACATGTGAAAAAAGTAGAACTGTTTATAGCAGCACTTACCTAGTGCTTTTCAATCTCGTACCCACCAAGTAAGTGCTGCTAAGAACAGTTCTACTATTCATATGTGAGGCCGTATGGCACATTTTATATAAAAATATTTTAGAGTAGGACTGCCCCACAGAGATTTGCCGTGACGTGGCGGCGGGCTCAAGAAATTGCAATTATTGGCCAAAAATCTCAAACTTTAATAATAAGTACAGTTTGGCATTTTTAGGCTGTAGTGCACATATAGTGCTGGCTTTCTTGTTTTTTCTTTGGTGGGACATGGTGGGTCATGTACCATTTTGTGTGGTTTGATGTTTTAGGCGTGGTGGTCTGCCTCTTCGATGTATTGTTTATCCTATCTGCAGGGTTATAGCTTCTTGAAGCGCTTCTGTAACTAGGTGGGAGGGAGGGGCCTGGAATCCACCTAACCTCTTTGCTTACCTGGGGGGATGAGGCAGTCTGTTTGAGAACTTGAAGAGAGAAAGAAGAAGATTGATGCTCTGGGAGGGAAAATCTGAGGCTGCGGCCAGCATGCCAGAGAGACTATGAGAAACCCCCATTTGTCTGGAAAAGGACTTCTGGAGGATTGTGACTGATCCCCAGGACATTTATGCCATTACTGGACTATTTTACCCTCTGTTTTGTGGATTATGTTATGGACCATTTGATTTGCTTGGAATAAATATGCTTTGGATTGTGCATCCATCTCTCGCTCTGTTGATTGTGTGATATGGGAGAAGGACCCCGTCACACCCGGTGAAGTCCTGATGTCATGCTGCTTGCATGGTTTGTAGTCAGGTGATGGCTCACACAAAATGGCACTGAAACTCTCCAATGTCGTTTCCCAGGAGGATATCGGCAGGCAGTCCTCCCATAACTCCAATCCAGCACAGTTTTTCTCCATAACCATAATCCAAACGCACAGAAACTCGCAGTATACATTTGCGGGTTCACCCTTCCAAGGCAATGGGGAATCCTAAACTGGCCCATAAGCTAGGGGGGCCCTAGCTGTCCTTTATCCCAGATATACATCTGATGGTGATGTAGTCTGGGCCGTGATAGACAAATAGGGGAAACCAAAACTCTATCACACAGCACACTCACACAGAGTAATCAGGCAATAAGGAGGAAAGCTAAAGCAGGGAAGAAATAACCAGACGACAGGAGCAATTCCACTGCACACCAAGCAGCACGCAATAAATCACCAGACTGGAAACGACAGCACACAGACTGGTGAAGAAGAAAGCTACAGTCGGCAAAGAAAGACAAATCGCTCCATCTCAAAATGACGGGGAGCACCTGTGACAGGTCTCCCTCAACATGTGATCAAAAGGTAACCAGCAGGGTAGCAGAAATCAACCCCTGGTAGACTAATCAGCAATGAGCTCACAGCTGGTCGATGCCCGATCCCACCTGTTCAACTCAGAAGCACCAGAGAAAGTACAGTGAAGAGTGTCAGAGTCTTTAGTCTGAACAGCATCTGACACTGCCATGATACTCGACGAGTCTAGAGGAAAGCACCTTGTGAAACTTGGGTCGAACCACACAAGGATAAGCGATAGTCAGGAAGGCACCCATGTCTCTAAATCGCAACACTTTGTATCCATTGATTAAGACATTCTGTAGGTGGCGTTGCCATTGCTCTTAGTAGCTTGGGGACAAAGACCGGAGGCCATATACTCCAAAAGTGGTATCTACGGTGCAGGTGTCGGTAGGTGGGGGTAGTGGTAACTCTTCCTTAGGTGGAGTGAAGTGCAGAAGATGCACTAGACAAGGTGGCGGTGCGTGGGGCTCCCTCCAAGTCCTTGTGGGACAATCGGATTGCAGGTACCTAGGTTGTGCGCACTCATAACATCTCCTCTCTGTGATTCACCCAGGTTGTTGTCAGAATTGTTGGTGATTTTGAGACATGGTTGTCATCAGCCTGCAGCTGGGTGGAGGGGCAGACATAACTGGAGCGGCCCAGTGCACCCATCACCTCCATCCTCGGTATTTGCTTACCGCCCATCGCCTCCATTCTCAGTATTCCGTGACTGCCCATCGCTTCCATCCTTGGTATTCGGTGACTACTCGTCATCTTCATCCCTGGTATTTGGTAGCCGCTCATGGCCTCCATCCTCAGTATTCGGTGACTGACCGTCGCCTCTATCCTTGGTATTTGGTGACCACCCGTCTCCTCCATCCTCAGTACTTGGTAACTGCCCATCACCTTGTGATGGTGGGATATGGGGGAGGTGTATCTTGCTGTACAGATTCCTATTTCAAGCTTGGTTCATTGTCTTATTCGAACTACTTCTGTGTACATTTCTATTGTTGTAGGTAATCACCCCCTATAGAGCAAGGTTGTATCCTCTTGAGGCACTTCCATCCCTGGGTGTGGGGGAGGTGGGCCTAGAGTCCAACTAGTGTAAACTCTCTGCTTACCTGGGAGATTCAGTCAGTCTGTGTGAAACTTGAAGAAAGAAGATTGATCCTCTGGGAGGGAATAGCTGAGGCTGGATCCTAGAGCCTGTGTATGGACAGTTACAGACTGGAGATCAGTGGCCACGTGGGATTGCGTTTTGTTGTTCACCTGTTGGACTCAAGGAACTCATATAAGGACCATTGCCCTATTTTCCCTGGCATCGGAATACCAGGCGGTGCCCCTGGATCTTTTGTTTTGTTGTGGACTCCTTGCAGACTTTAAGGATCTATATTTATGTTTGGTGCTTTATCTTTGTGGTTCCAATAAAGCCCTTTGGATTGTTCCTTGGCCTGTTGTCCCTCCTTGCTCTGCTGTACACCCCGTCACAAACTGGTTGGCAGCGGTGGGATCAGAGCAGAAGGAATGGAGGACAACAGCCCATCAACAGCTGGAACCAGAACCTCAGAGTACAAGAACTAGACTGCGGTGAACCTACAAACAAAGGCCCGTGAACTGGGAGTCAGCTACAAGGGACTCTCCAAGGAGCAGCTGATTGAGGCGTTGGAAGGAGTTTGCTCGCAAAATGACGCTGAGGAAGGATCCTCCCAGCAAACAGAAGAAAGACGGCAGCTGGAGGTAAATACCCAAAAAAGTCAGTGGGTTGTGTGGTACGAGGAGGAGATGGCCTTGCTGGGAGAGGAGACCACCATAGAATATAAGATGGAGGTCATGCGTGGAGCTAAAGAGAAGGAGCGCAGGATGGAGGAGATGGCATTGCTGGATGAGCAGCTCGCTGTGGAAGCCGCTAGAGGTTCCAGACAGA
Source organism: Anomaloglossus baeobatrachus (assembly GCF_048569485.1). NCBI lineage: Eukaryota > Metazoa > Chordata > Amphibia > Anura > Aromobatidae > Anomaloglossus > Anomaloglossus baeobatrachus. Next base: position 3,054,837 of record NC_134354.1, on the reverse strand, counting down.
CTGTAACCCCAGCATCCACCATGAGGGAACTTCCCAGAGTGTCCCGCAAAGACTTCAAGCAGTTTAATGAGGCTGCTGGTGACATTGAGGGCTTCTTCCAGGACTTTGAGCATCAGTGTCGATTAATGGAAGTCCCAGAAAGGGAGCGCGTCCGGCATCTGGTTGGGCTCTTAGAGGGTGGAGCTGCTGCAGCCTATAGAGCTATGGACCCTCGGTGGAACTGTGAGTATGCGGATATTAAACAGACTATTCTAGAACATTATGCTGCAACGCCAGACACTTACAGGACTCAGTTCCGTACTTTAGCATGTGATGAGGAAGTGTCTTTCAAGATGTATGCCCACAAACTCAAACATCTGTGGCATCGTTGGCTGGAGGCAGAGGAGGCCTTAACCTTGGGGACCGTCCTCCAGGTCCTCCTAAAAGAGCAGTTTTACTTCAAGTGCCCCACTGAGATCCGGGAATGGGTGCGTGAAAGGAGACCAGCCACTGTGGAGGAAGCTGTAGCTCTAGCTGATGAGGCTCTCACCATCAAGCCTCAGTGGAAGAAGCTGCTAGCAGAGGGAGCAAAAATGACCAGCTCCCCAACACCAGAGGTTCCTTGTCCTTCAGTGCCCAATGTTCCTCAACCTCCTAGATCACTACCTCATGTGAATACCCATGTGTATGTGTCTCCAGTTGTTTCTACCATATTTTCTGGAATGCAACGAGGAGAGAAAGTAGAAGAGCGAAGATGTTATAGCTGTGGGCATCCCGGGCATCTGCGGGCCACATGCCCATCTATCCCGATGAGTCATCCTCCAAATCGACAACCACCTCCAGCACCTGCACCTCCCTATCAGTCACCAAGGTCTCCTACCTACTTCTCCAGAAGGCAAACTGGAATGAGTGAGACGCAGCGCAGATGTTATGGATGTGGGCAGCCTGGTCATCTGCAAGCTCACTGTCCAGGTGTTCAGAGGCAGAACAGCTGCAGACCACTTTTGCCTGTCCATTATCTACAGACACCCTCAACAGGAGAAGAGCTGGATTCTGGCCCTGATGATTTGCCAAGTGACTCTGATATGTTGACTTCCCTACCAGGAGTCTATGGTGTGCGAGCCACAGCCACCCGTTCTTATGATCTTCGGCATAAACATCTACAGGAGGTTGTGCTGGATGGCCAAAAAGTTGTTGGCTTTCGTGACACTGGGGCTTTTCTTACCATAGAAGATTCCCGAGTAATTCAACCAGAAGCAATTCAAAAGGGACCACGAATTGCCATTGAATTGGCTGGAGGTACTCAGAGATATATTCCAAGAGCGAGTGTAACCCTGGATTATGGCTTTGGGGCAAAACAATACATAATCGGTGTGATGAGTGGCCTCCCTGCAGAAATTCTCCTAGGCAATGATGTGGGAGATATACAATGCCGATTTGTGGGTGCAGAAAGCCGAGTTTGAGTGAGGGAGGACACAAAAGGAACCTTGTCCTTCAAACCCTATCGCTCTACAAGGGATCACCTACAGCTTTTCCATCCAATACAAGTGTGGAAGCCAACACCAAAATGCTGATGGACTGTCCCAGCAAGAAGAACCATAGACTATTCACAGCTGAGCAACATGGACGTAAGTGAGATGGCCAGAGGTCTGTGTAGACCTCGTGGCATACTCACTTATTAAAAAGGGAGGACAGGTTGTTATGGTGGGATATGGGGGAGGTGTATCTTGCTGTACAGATTCCTATTTCAAGCTTGGTTCATTGTCTTATTTGAACTACTTCTGTGTACATTTCTATTGTTGTAGGTAATCACCCCCTATAGTGCAAGGTTATATCCTCTTGAGGCACTTCCATCCCTGGGAGTAGGGGGAGGTGGGCCTAGAGTCCAACTAGTGTAAACTCTCTGCTTACCTGGGAGATTCAGTCAGTCTGTGTGAAACTTGAAGAAAGAAGATTGATCCTCTGGGAGGGAATAGCTGAGGCTGGATCCTAGAGCCGGTGTATGGACAGTTACAGACTGGAGATCAGTGGCCACGTGGGATTGCATTTTGTTGTTCACCTGTTGGACTCAAGGAACTCATATAAGGACCATTGCCCTATTTTCCCTGGCATCGGAATACCAGGCGGTGCCCCTGGATCTTTTGTTTTGTTGTGGACTCCTTGTAGACTTTAAGGATCTTTATTTATGTTTGGTGCTTTATCTTTGTGGTTCCAATAAAGCCCTTTGGATTGTTCCTTGGCCTGTTGTCCCTCCTTGCTCTGCTGTACACCCCGTCACAAACTGGTTGGCAGCGGTGGGATCAGAGCAGAAGGAATGGAGGACAACGGCCAGTATTTGGTGACGGCCCATCCCCTCCATCCTCAGAATCTGATGACCCGACCGTCACCTCCATTTTTGGCATTTGGTGACCAGAAGTCGCCTCTATCCTCAGTATTGGGTGACTGCCCATCGCCTCCATGTTCAGTATTCGGTGACCTCCCATCTCCTCCGTCCTCAGTATTCAGTGACTGCCCATCTCCTCCGTCCTCAGTATTCAGTTACCGCCCATCGCCTCCATCCTCAGTATTCGGTGACCTCCCGTCTCCTCGGTCCTCAGTATTCAATGACCACCCATCGCCTCCATCCTCAACATCTGGTGACAACCAGTCTCCTCCATCTTCAGTATTTAATATTCTACCCTGTGGTTTTCCTGTTGTGATTCTCACATGTTATTCTCCCCTTTGCTTCTCACTTGTGGTTCTCCAATGTGATTCTTCTCTTGTGATTATCCCCTGTGATTCTCCCTTGTTGTCCTCACCAGTAGTTCTCGCGCTTGAGTATTCTCTTATGATTCTCCCCTGTGCTTGTGTGATGCCCTGGACTAGTCAGGTCGTCCCAGGTAGTCACACACAGCACCACACCTCCTCCCGATTAGGTGACATCAGTCAAACTAAAAACCTTGTCACCACCCTCCAGGTTTGATGTCCACACCAGGGGGGCGGAGCCAGGTACATGGCTCCGCCCACTGAGGAGTTTACAGGCATAGAGGCGGGAAAACACAGACACAAGTTCAAGTTGACAGTGCAGAGTAGTTTTGACAGTGAAGTAGAGAGGTTGAGTCCAAGGGCAGACCTGCGCCCAGGCCTGCCATAGACTACTCCGGTTGCTGGGTCGGAGTGCAGTCACCTTTGGCAAGGAGGCAGACAGTGGTGGCCGCCTGCAGGAGCTGGGATTACAGCCGGTCGAACCGTACCGAACCGGGGAACCGATTGGAAACCGGAGCACCAGGAGGGGTACTCAGACCCAGACGAAGCCTCGAACCGACAGGCCTGAGTCAAATCAACTGATTGCGGACTGGACTTAAGGACCTATCCCACACAAGACCCGTTAGAAGACAACAACCCAACCATACAGGGTAGAGCCACCGCCAAGGCATAGAGACCCAAAGGGCCAGCGTCTGCGGGCAAACGGGCTCCTACGGCATATATATATATATATATATATACCGTGGGTGGCGTGACTAACTTACAATCCAAACCAAACGACCACGGCCCCGGCCGTGGAACTCCTCACCCAAGTCCCCGCGTGTAGCGCCAACTCTCTTGCAGAGCGACGTGACCCCCGAGTCCGTGAGAGGCTCGAGCCACCACCCGCAGGACGAGCACGGATCCGAGCGGCTCGGCGGTCACATCATCTGGCGTCTGCGAACAGGATAGAACCTGTTATGATCCGGAACCATGGAAGACAACCATAAATCATTGGTAAAAGGTGACAAGAGCATTGGCAACTAATCTGGCCGCCATCCCCTTACTAACCATCACAACTAGAAGTAGCCGAAGGGTGAACTAACATCCTGTGCACCGCGAACCCAGCCAGAGAACTAGCTATCCTAAAGAAAGGAAAGATGAATAACTCTCTGCCTCAGAAAATAGGTAAAGAATAGCTAGCCCCCCACATTCAAAGACTGCGGTGATATAGAAAAACACAATACACAGATAGATGATAGGATTAGCAAAAGGTGAGGCCCTACTGACTAAATAGGACAGGACAGGAAAGGGGCTGATGGTGGCCAGAGAAAAACAAAAATCCAAAAACCTGATATTACAAAAAAGCCCTCAGATCACTAGATCTGAACTCCGTCCTATACCAGGCGCTCTTGTCATACCAATGAACAGAAAACAGGAACATTTACACATTCAAGAAGCAACAAACACATGAACTTATAGGAGCAATAGTCCAAACATAGCTGCAGGGAGCTTCCCAGCAAAGCAACTGAGAGGGAAGATCCCTGCATGCAAAAAAACTGAAAACAACCACAGCAAATGACAAATTCAGATAAGAACAAAAAGGACCAAACAAAAATGAAGAGCAAAGCACTTATCTTGGGTAGATGTGGTCTGAAGCAGGATGAAGCAGGCTGGTGAACAAAGAACAACTGACATCCGGCATAGCCTGCTATCAGACCAGGGTTTAAATAAGCACAGAGTTAGCAATGGAAACGCCCATTGCTCAACACACCTGGTCTCTGACCAAACCATTCCTGGCCACAAGAGGGAGCCTCACAGTAGCCAAAGCATAACTGACATTCACAACAAGAACCGTCCACTTACCTGTGGAAGTGCGCCTTGAAATTCTCGTTAGCGGCGTCCCGCTAAAAAATTGGAGAATCCGCCATCTTGGGCGTGAAAAGTTCCCACCCGAGCCGTCTTCCCTGAACAGAAAGGGCGCAAAGACGAAGCCCCGCCCGCGGAGAGCGGAGCGGAGCAAAAAGCAAGTGAAGTGCTCGGAAAAGACCAAGGTGGGGCGGGTGAAGATCCAGCCTCTTGTGACTGAGGAGATAAAGGGCAGGGATGCCAGGACTCTGCTACCCGTTGTGTTCCTGGATCCCGAGAGTGCAACATGTCCGCCCCGTTTGAGAAGCCCGAATTCCCGGAGCCCGCGCCCGGAACAGCGGCGTGGGTGAAAGCCCGGACAACTCTGATGTGTTGCCGCCTACAAGTGCAGGTGAGGTACTTAATGGAGCAGTAGGCAACCGAGATGGGGAAGATAGCTTCGGCTGTGCGGGCACGTGAGAGGGAGGCGAATTTGGAGGAGCGAGTGGGCGACCAACGCCCCTATGTCCTGGAGGGACCGGTCGCTGCGGCTGAGGGACCTGGTCTGCCCCCGCTTCCCCTGTCGCCTCCTCCACAGCCCGTTCCAGCTGCGGCTGCCCTCTCGCTCAGTCCGCCGCCCCCGACACCGGCGGTGGAACCCGCCCCAACTGCCCATGAGGACCCGCCTGTAGATGCGGCTCGCGGACGGCCATATACCCGGCCCGCACCAACCCCGTTGCTATGGAAGGTGCCCGTCCCGGACATGATCCCGCCAGTCCTGGCGAAGGCGACGCCCAGAGAGGCCCCGGCCCCGGCAGTCCGCCCGGCCGAGGGGGAGAGCATCACCCGGAAGAAGGCCCCGAAGGTAAGGCAGGCCATTCCCGGGTCTAGGGCCTCGGCTGAGGTCCCGAGGGGAGGCCGCTGCAAGGCAGCAGAGCCGGCTGCGACACAGCGGGGTTCCCCCCAGAGGGTGATGGTCGTGGCCGCCACCGGGGAGCTCCAGCTGGGCCAGACCCCCAGCCGTAGAGACTCCGGGCATGCAGACGCCCCGTATTGGGAGCGGCGGCCAAACCAGACGGGCCAGGAGATTGAGGCCTGCGAAAGAAGGAAAGCCAAAATCCTCGCCCGCACGATCCGGGAGAAGGACAACCTGCGGAGTGCCACCTACCGGGTGCGAGGCCGAAAGTACCAGGGCCAGGTCTGGAGGTTTGACCGTGACCGCGGATGGGGGTTAATTTATGAGCCCTGCCTGGAGGCCGAAGCATTCTTCTCCCGCAGAGACGTAAACCTTCACGTACCCTATGGTCACTCGGATCGTGACCTGCTACACGGCGACTTGGTCCAGTATACCCGTTATTGTGGGGAGAGGGGCTAGTTTGCCCTGGATGTCCACCTGAGAGAGGGTCGCAGTGCCCCGGAGCGGCCCAAGTCCCCTTCCCCGCCATACAGCCTTGGAGTGACCATTGAGGCTGAATACGAGGAGGATGAAGAAAGTTAAAGGCAGCGGAACCCGGCTGCCCAAGTGACACAGTCCCCGTTGGGACCCTACTGCCTGTCCCCGTTGTGACTTTGTTTTGCCCCTGTTTTTACAAAAGACAAGGCCGAGAACTGGCAGGCCACCCAAAAACTATTGGGCATGTAAATTAACCTTCCCTTAACCGGCCGTCCGGTTTCACCGCCTCCGGAGAGGCAGACTGGAGGATGGGCCTGCGGGAAGCTGTTGGCCGAGGCCCGCCACCACTACAACTGGTGGCCATCCTCCGAGTTAGGGGTCCCCTGGACTTGGCACCCCTGAAAAGACTGTGAAACCTGCACCCATCCCGTTAAAACACACCTGGGCCCGTTCCTGGACTGGGGAAAAGGGGTGATGCCCACTTCTTAAGGGCAGCATTAAGGCTAGGTTGTTTGGGTGGGTGACTGGAGGACCCGGGTCCCGTATTAATAAAAAAAAAAAAAAAAAGAAGTAAAAGTGTTGAAAGGTTTGTACAAATGTTAGTATACTTGTACTATGTTCCCATTTTTCTATTTTTCAGAAAACAAAAATAAACCTGTGATGGACGGGCAGCCCGTGGACGGTCTGCATTAAACCAAGGGGGAATGTGACGCCCTGGACTAGTCAGGTCGTCCCAGGTAGTCACACACAACACCACACCCCCTCCCGATTAGGTGACATCAGTCAAACTAAAAACCTTGTCACCACCCTCCAGGTTTGATGTCCACACCAGGGGGGCAGAGCCAGGCGGTTGGCTCCGCCCACTGAGGAGTTCACAGGCCTGGAGGCGGGAAAACACAGACACAAGTTCAAGTTGACAGTGCAGAGTAGTTTTGACAGTGAAGGAGAGAGGTTGAGTCCAAGGGCAGACCTGCGCCCAGGCCTGCCATAGACTACTCCGGTGGCTGGGTCGGAGCCCAGTCACCTTCGGCAAGGAGGCAGACGGTGGTGGCCGCCTGCAGGAGCTGGGATTTAGGGATCGGGGTTGGGCGGTGGCCCGCCGGTACCGAACCGGGGAACCGTTTGGAAACCGGAGCACCAGGAGGGGTACTCAGACCCAGATGAAGCCCCGAACCGACAGGGCCGAGACAAATCAACTGATTGCGGACTGGACTTAAGGACCTATCCCACACAAGACCTTTTAGAAGACAACAGCCCAACCATACAGGGCAGAGCCACCGCCAAGGCATAGAGACCCAAAGGGCCAGCGTCTGCGGGCAAACGGGCTCCTACGGCATATACAAGTCAGGGAGCGGACTACCGGTGTCTAGGCATAGGAGTCAAACATTTACACACAGAGGTGCAGGAGAAAGGCGAAAACCACTAACCTATACCGGGAGAAGCTGCAGCCGGCTGCGGGCCCCGTTCATCACTCCGTTTGGTTTACCCGAGACTCCAGTGTATTGTGTCAGAGTGAGTACACTACACCAGTGCCTTCGGGCCGCGAACCGCGCCGCACTGCACTGGCGACCAGCATGCATCACCCGCTCCCCTGCCTCAGCACCTCCCTCGGGCCCCCGGGACCATCGCTCCCCTACCCACGGAGGGGTCAACACCAGGCTGCGCAGCACCGTCCCCGGGAGGCCTAGTTAACGGCAGCGGTGGTGTCCATCCATTCACCACAACCCGTGGGTGGCGTCACAAACTTACACTCCAAACCAAACTGCTGTGGCCCCGGCCGTGGAACTCCTCACCCAAGTCCCCGCGTGTAGCGCCAACTCCCTTGCAGAGTGATATGACCCCCGGGTCCGTGAGAGGCTCAAGCCACCACCCGCAGTACGAGAACGAATCCGAACGGCTCGGCGGGCAAAGCCGAGCCCGCGGGGCGGTACACTTGTCCTCAGTGTTTGTTATTCTGACCTGTGATTCCCCTCTGTGGTTGTCCCCTGTGATTCTTCTCTTGTGATTCTACCACTAATTTTACCTCTGATTCTTTCCTGTGATTCTCCCCAGTGATTCTCCCCAGTGATTCTTCCCTGTGATTCTCCCCTGTGGTTGTCTTCTGTGATTCTTCTCCTGTGATACTCCCTTGTGATTTTAACCTGTGATTCTCCCTTGTGGTTGTCTCCTGTGGATTGCTTCTTTGATTCTCCCCTGTGAGTCTCGCCTGTTGTTTTCCCCTTTGGTCTTCCTCTGTGTTTTTTTCCTGTGATTCTCACCTGCAATTCCTCCTTGCTATTATCCCCTGTGCATCTCCCATGTGTTTCTTCCCTGTGATTCTCTCTTGTTGTTCTCCCCTGTGATTCTCCCCTCTGTGGCTCTCCAGTGTGATTTTCCCCTATGCTTCTCCTGTGATTCTCCCCTGTGGTTCTGTCTGATGCTTTTCTTGTGATTCTCCCCTGAGGTTCTCCAGTGTGATTCTTCTCTTGTGAGTCTCCCTTGAGGTTCTCCAGTGTGATTCTTCTCTTGTGATTCTCCCCTCTGGGGTTCTCCAGTGTGATTCTTCTCTTGTGATTCTCCCCTGTTGTTCTCTAGTGTGATTCTTCTCTTGTGATTCTCCCCTGAGGTTCTCCAGTGTGATTCTTCTCTTGTGATTCTCCCCTGAGGTTCTCAAGTGTGATTCTCCCCTCTGTGGTCCTCCAGTGTGATTCTTCTCTTGTGATTCTCCCCTGTGGTTCTCCAGTGTGATTCTTCTCTTGTGATTCTCCCCTGTGGTTCTCCAGTGTGATTCTTCTCTTTTGATTCTCCCCTGAGGTTCTCAAGTGTGATTCTCCACTCTGTGGTCCTCCAGTGTGATTCTTCTCTTGTGATTCTCCCCTCTGTGGTTCTCCAGTGTGATTCTTCTCTTGTGATTCTCCCCTGTGGTTCTCCAGTGTGATTCTTCTCTTGTGATTCTCCCCTCTGTGGTTCTCCAGTGTGATTCTTCTCTTGTGATTCTCCCCTCTGTGGTCCTCCAGTGTGATTCTTCACTTGTGATTCTCCCCTGAGGTTCTCCAGTGTGATTCTTCTCTTGTGATTCTCCCCTCTGTGGTTCTCCAGTGTGATTCTTCTCTTGTGATTCTCCCCTCTGTGGTCCTCCAGTGTGATTCTTCTCTTGTGATTCTCCCCTGTGGTTCTCCAGTGTGATTCTTCTCTTGTGATTCTCCCCTCTGTGGTTCTCCAGTGTGATTCTTCTCTTGTGATTCTCCCCTGAGGTTCTCCAGTGTGATTCTTCTCTTGTGATTCTCCCCTCTGTGGTTCTCCAGTGTGATTCTTCTCTTGTGATTCTCCCCTGAGGTTCTCCAGTGTGATTCTTCTCTTGTGATTCTCCCCTCTGTGGTTCTCCAGTGTGATTCTTCTCTTGTGATTCTCCCCTCTGTGGTTCTCCAGTGTGATTCTTCTCTTGTGATTCTCCCCTCTGTGGTTCTCCAGTGTGATTCTTCTCTTGTGATTCTCCCCTCTGTGGTCCTCCAGTGTGATTCTTCACTTGTGATTCTCCCCTGAGGTTCTCCAGTGTGATTCTTCTCTTGTGATTCTCCCCTCTGTGGTTCTCCAGTGTGATTCTTCTCTTGTGATTCTCCCCTCTGTGGTCCTCCAGTGTGATTCTTCTCTTGTGATTCTCCCCTGTGGTTCTCCAGTGTGATTCTTCTCTTGTGATTCTCCCCTCTGTGGTTCTCCAGTGTGATTCTTCTCTTGTGATTCTCCCCTGAGGTTCTCCAGTGTGATTCTTCTCTTGTGATTCTCCCCTCTGTGGTTCTCCAGTGTGATTCTTCTCTTGTGATTCTCCCCTGAGGTTCTCCAGTGTGATTCTTCTCTTGTGATTCTCCCCTCTGTGGTTCTCCAGTGTGATTCTTCTCTTGTGATTCTCCCCTCTGTGGTTCTCCAGTGTGATTCTTCTCTTGTGATTCTCCCCTCTGTGGTTCTCCAGTGTGATTCTTCACTTGTGATTCTCCCCTGAGGTTCTCCAGTGTGATTCTTCTCTTGTGATTCTCCCCTCTGTGGTCCTCCAGTGTGATTCTTCTCTTGTGATTCTCCCCTCTGTAGTTCTCAAGTGTGATTCTTCTCTTGTGATTCTCACCTGTGGTTCTCCAGTGTGATTCTTCCCTGAGGTTCTCCAGTGCAATTCTTCTCTTGTGATTCTCCCCTGAGGTTCTCCATTGTGATTCTTCTCTTGTGATTGTCCTCCAGTATGATTCTCCCCTGCAATTCTTCCTTGCTATAATCGCCTGTGCTTCTCCCATGTGATTTTTCAATGTGATTCTCCATTGTTGTTCTCCCCTGTGATTCTCTCCTGTGGCTCTCCAGTGTGATTTTCCCCTATGCTTCTCCCCTTTGGTTCTCCAGTCTGATGCTTCTCTTGTGATTCTCCCCTGAGGTTCTCCAGTCTGATGCTTCTCTTGTGATTCTCCCCTGAGGTTCTCCAGTGTGATTCTTCTCTTGTGATTCTCCCCTGAGGTTCTTCTCTTGTGATTCTCCCCTGTAATTCTGCCCTGTGATTCTTCTCTCTTGATTCTTCCCTGTGACTCTCACCTGTGGTTCTCCTGTGATTCTTCATTCTTGATTGTTCCCTGTGATTTTCCCCTGTGATTCTCCCCTGTAATTCTCCCCTGTGATTCCCTTCCTGTGATTCTCCCCTCTGTGGTCCTCCAGTGTGATTCTTCTCTTGTGATTCTCCCCTCTGTGGTTCTCCAGTGTGATTCTTCTCTTGTGATTCTCCCCTCTGTGGTTCTCCAGTGTGATTCTTCTCTTGTGATTCTCCCCTCTGTGGTTCTCCAGTGTGATTCTTCTCTTGTGATTCTCCCCTCTGTGGTTCTCCAGTGTGATTCTTCACTTGTGATTCTCCCCTGAGGTTCTCCAGTGTGATTCTTCTCTTGTGATTCTCCCCTGTGGTTCTCCAGTGTGATTCTTCTCTTGTGATTCTCCCCTCTGTGGTCCTCCAGTGTGATTCTTCACTTGTGATTCTCCCCTGAGGTTCTCCAGTGTGATTCTTCTCTTGTGATTCTCCCCTGAGGTTCTCCAGTGTGATTCTTCTCTTGTGATTCTCCCCTCTGTGGTTCTCCAGTGTGATTCTTCTCTTGTGATTCTCCCCTGTGGTTCTCCAGTGTGATTCTTCTCTTGTGATTCTCCCCTGACGTTCTCCAGTGTGATTCTTCTCTTGTGATTCTCCCCTCTGTGGTCCTCCAGTGTGATTCTTCTCTTGTGATTCTCCCCTGAGGTTTTCCAGTGTGATTCTTCTCTTGTGATTCTCTCCTGTGGTTCTCCAGTGGGATTTTCCCCTATGCTTCTCCCCTGTGATTTTCACCTGTGGTTCTCCAGTGCAATTCTTCTCTTGTGATTCTCCCCTGAGGTTCTCCATTGTGATTCTTCTCTTGTGATTGTCCTCCAGTATGATTCTCCCCTGCAATTCTTCCTTGCTATAATCGCCTGTGCTTCTCCCATGTGATTTTTCAATGTGATTCTCCATTGTTGTTCTCCCCTGTGATTCTCTCCTGTGGCTCTCCAGTGTGATTTTCCCCTATGCTTCTCCCCTTTGGTTCTCCAGTCTGATGCTTCTCTTGTGATTCTCCCCTGAGGTTCTCCAGTGTGATTCTTCTCTAGTGATTCTCCACTGTGGTTCTCCAGTGTGATTCTTCTCTTGTGATTCTCCCCTGAGGTTCTTCTCTTGTGATTCTCCCCTGTAATTCTGCCCTGTGATTCTTCTCTCTTGATTCTTCCCTGTGACTCTCACCTGTGGTTCTCCTGTGATTCTTCATTCTTGATTGTTCCCTGTGATTTTCCCCTGTGATTCTCCCCTGTAATTCTCCCCTGTGATTCCCTTCCTGTGATTCTCCCCTCTGTGGTCCTCCAGTGTGATTCTTCTCTTGTGATTCTCCCCTCTGTGGTTCTCCAGTGTGATTCTTCTCTTGTGATTCTCCCCTGAGGTTCTCCAGTGTGATTCTTCTCTTGTGATTCTCCCCTCTGTGGTTCTCCAGTGTGATTCTTCTCTTGTGATTCTCCCCTCTGTGGTTCTCCAGTGTGATTCTTCACTTGTGATTCTCCCCTGAGGTTCTCCAGTGTGATTCTTCTCTTGTGATTCTCCCCTCTGTGGTTCTCCAGTGTGATTCTTCTCTTGTGATTCTCCCCTCTGTGGTTCTCCAGTGTGATTCTTCTCTTGTGATTCTCCCCTCTGTGGTTCTCCAGTGTGATTCTTCACTTGTGATTCTCCCCTGAGGTTCTCCAGTGTGATTCTTCTCTTGTGATTCTCCCCTCTGTGGTTCTCCAGTGTGATTCTTCTCTTGTGATTCTCCCCTCTGTGGTTCTCCAGTGTGATTCTTCTCTTGTGATTCTCCCCTCTGTGGTTCTCCAGTGTGATTCTTCTCTTGTGATTCTCCCCTCTGTGGTTCTCCAGTGTGATTCTTCTCTTGTGATTCTCCCCTCTGTGGTTCTCCAGTGTGATTCTTCACTTGTGATTCTCCCCTGAGGTTCTCCAGTGTGATTCTTCTCTTGTGATTCTCCCCTGAGGTTCTCCAGTGTGATTCTTCTCTTGTGATTCTCCCCTGTGGTTCTCCAGTGTGATTCTTCTCTTGTGATTCTCCCCTCTGTGGTTCTCAAGTGTGATTCTTCTCTTGTGATTCTCACCTGTGGTTCTCCAGTGTGATTCTTCCCTGAGGTTCTCCAGTGCAATTCTTCTCTTGTGATTCTCCCCTGTGGTTCTCCAGTGCAATTCTTCTCTTGTGATTCTCCCCTGAGGTTCTCCATTGTGATTCTTCTCTTGTGATTGTCCTCCAGTATGATTCTCCCCTGCAATTCTTCCTTGCTATAATCGCCTTTGCTTCTCCCATGTGATTTTTCAATGTGATTCTCCATTGTTGTTCTCCCCTGTGATTCTCTCCTGTGGCTCTCCAGTGTGATTTCCCCCTATGCTTCTCCCCTTTGGTTCTCCAGTCTGATGCTTCTCTTGTGATTCTCCCCTGAGGTTCTCCAGTGTGATTCTTCTCTAGTGATTCTCCACTGTGGTTCTCCAGTGTGATTCTTCTCTTGTGATTCTCCCCTGAGGTTCTTCTCTTGTGATTCTCCCCTGTAATTCTGCCCTGTTATTCTTCTCTCTTGATTCTTCCCTGTGACTCTCACCTGTGGTTCTCCTGTGATTCTTCATTCTTGATTGTTCCCTGTGATTTTCCCCAGTGATTCTCCCCTGTAATTCTCCCCTGTGATTCCCTTCCTGTGATTCTCCCCTCTGTGGTCCTCCAGTGTGATTCTTCTCTTGTGATTCTCCCCTCTGTGGTTCTCCAGTGTGATTCTTCTCTTGTGATTCTCCCCTTTGGTTCTCCAGTCTGAAGCTTCTCTTGTGATTCTCCCCTGAGGTTCTCCAGTGTGATTCTTCTCTAGTGATTCTCCACTGTGGTTCTCCAGTGTGATTCTTCTCTTGTGATTCTCCCCTGAGGTTCTTCTCTTGTGATTCTCCCCTGTAATTCTGCCCTGTTATTCTTCTCTCTTGATTCTTCCCTGTGACTCTCACCTGTGGTTCTCCTGTGATTCTTCATTCTTGATTGTTCCCTGTGATTTTCCCCAGTGATTCTCCCCTGTAATTCTCCCCTGTGATTCCCTTCCTGTGATTCTCCCCTCTGTGGTCCTCCAGTGTGATTCTTCTCTTGTGATTCTCCCCTCTGTGGTTCTCCAGTGTGATTCTTCTCTTGTGATTCTCCCCTGAGGTTCTTCTCTTGTGATTCTCACCTCTGCTTCTTCCCCGTTATTCTCACCTTTCCTTCTCCCCTGTGACTCTCTCTTGTGATTCTCTCCTGTGACTCTCTCTTGTGATTATCTCTGTGATTCTCCCCAGTGACTCTCTCCTGTGATTCTCTTCTGTGACTCACTCCTGTGATTCTCCCTGTGATTCTCCCCTGTGACTCTCTCCTGTGATTCTTCCCAGTGACTCTCTCCTGTGACTCTCCCCTGTGACTCTCTCCTGTGATTCTCTCCTGTGGTTGTCCTGTGACTCTCTCCTGTGATTCTCCTGTGATTCTCCTGTGATTCTTCCCTGTGATTTTCCCTGTGATTCTCCCTTGTGATTATCTTTGTGATTCTCCCTTGTGATTCTCTCCTATGACTCTGTCCTGTGATTCTCCCCTGTGATTCTCTTCCTGTGATTCTCCCTTGGTTCTCCCTTGTGATTATCCCCTGTGATTCTCTCCTGTGATTCTCCCCTGTGATTCTCTCCTGTGATTCTCTTCCATGACTCTCTCCTGTGATTCTCTTCTGTGACTTTCTCCTGTGATTTTCTTCTGTGACTCTCTCCTGTGATTCTCCCCAGTGACTCTCCCCTGTGATTCTCCCCTGTGATTCTTCCCAGTGACTCTCTCCTGTGACTCTCTCCTGTGACTCTCTCCTGTGATTCTCCCCTGTGATTCTCCCCTGTGATTCTCCCCTGTGATTCTCCTGTGATTCTCCCCTGTGATTCTCTCTGTGATTCTCTCTCTGATTCTTCCCTGTGATTCTCCCCAGTGACTCTCTCCTTAGATTCTCCCTGTGATTCTCCCCTGTGACTCTCTCCTGTGATTCTTCCCAGTGACTCTCTCCTGTGACTCTCTCCTGTGATTCTCCCCTGTGATTCTCTCTGTGATTCTCCCCTGTGATTCTCCCCTGTGACTCTCTCCTGTGATTCTCTCCTGTGATTCTCCCCAGTGACTCTCTTCTGTGATTCTACCCAGTGACTCTCTCCTGTGATTCTCTCCTGTGATTCTCTCTGTGATTTTCCCCTGTGATTCTTCCCAGTGAGTCTCTCCTGTGATTTTTCCCTGTGATTCTCCACTGTGACTCTCTCCTGTGACTTTCTCCTTTTATCCTGTGATTCTCCTGTGGTTCTCCAGTGATTCCCCCCTGTGACTGTCTCCTGTGACTCTCCCCTGTGATTCTCACCTGTGATTCTCCCAGTGACTCTCTCCTGTGACTTTCTCCTTTTCTCCTGTGATTCTCCTATGGTTCTCCAGTGATTCCCCCCTGTGATTCTTCCCAGTGACTCTCTCCTGTGATTCTCTCTGTGATTTTCCCCTGTGGTTCTCCTGTGATTCTCTCTGTGATTCTCCCCTGTGGTTCTCCTGTGACACTCCCCTGTGATTCTCCCTGTGATTCTCTCCTGTGACTCTCTCCTGTGATTCTCTTCCATGACTCTCTCCTGTGATTCTCTTCTGTGACTCTCTCCTGTGATTCTCTTCTGTAACTCTCTCCTGTGATTCTCTCCTGTGATTCTCCCTGTGATTCTCCCCTGTGACTCTCTCCTGTGATTCTTCCCAGTGACTCTCTCCTGTGACTCTCCTGTGATTCTCTCTGTGATTCTCCCCTGTGATTCTCCCCTGTGATTCTCCCCAGTGACTCTCTCATGTGATTCTCTCTGTGATTCTGCCCTGTGATTCTTCCCAGTGACTTTCTCCTGTGACTCTCTCTCCTGTGATTCTCTCTTGTGATTCCCCCCTGTGACTGTCTCCTGTGACTCTCCCCTGTGATTCTCACCTGTGATTCTCCCAGTGACTCTCTCCTGTGAGTCTCTCCTGTGATTCTTCCCTGTGATTCTCCCCTGTGACTCACTCCTGTGACTTTCTCCTTTTCTCCTGTGATTCTCCTATGGTTCTCCAGTGATTCCCCCCTGTGATTCTTCCCAGTGACTCTCTCCTGTGATTCCCTCTGTGATATTTCCCTGTGGTTCTCCTGTGATTATCTCTGTGATTCTCCCCTGTGGTTCTCCTGTGACTCTCCCCTGTGATTCTCCCTGTGATTCTCTCCTGTGACTCTCTCCTGTGATTCTCTTCCATGACTCTCTCCTGTGATTCTCTCCTGTGACTCTCTCCTGTGATTCTCTTCTGTAACTCTCTCCTGTGATTCTCCCCAGTGACTCTCTCCTGTGATTCTCCCTGTGATTCTCCCCTGTAACTCTCCTGTGATTCTTCCCAGTGACTCTCTCCTGTGACTCTCTCCTGTGATTCTCCTGTGATTCTCTCTGTGATTCTCCCCTGTGATTCTCCCCTGTGATACTCCCCAGTGACTCTCTCATGTGATTCTCTCTGTGATTCTGCCCTGTGATTCTTCCCAGTGACTCTCTCATGTGACTCTCTCCTGTGATTCTCTCTTGTGATTCTCCCCAGTGACTCTCTCCTGTGATTCTACCCAGTGACTCTCTCCTGTGATTCTCTCCTGTGATTCTCTCTGTGATTCTCCCCTGTGATTCTTCCCAATGAGTCTCTCCTGTGATTCTTCCCTGTGATTCTCCCCTGTGACTCTCTCCTGTGACTTTCTCCTTTTCTCCTGGGATTCTCCTGTGGTTCTCTAGTGATTCCCCCCTGTGACTGTCTCCTGTGACTCTCCCCTGTGATTCTCACCTGTGATTCTTCCCAGTGACTCTCTCCTGTGATTCTCTCTGTGAATTTCCCATGTGGTTCTCCTGTGATTTTCTCTGTCATTCTCCCCCATGGTTCTCCTGTGACTCTCCCCTGTGATTCTCCCTGTGATTCTTCCCAGTGACTCTCCCCTGTGATTCTCCCCTGTTATTCTCCTGTGATTCTCCTGTGACTCTCCCCTATGATTCTCTCCTGTGATTCTCCTGTGACTCTCTCCTGTGATTCTCTTCTGTGACTCTCTCCTGTGATTCTCCGTGTGATTCTCTCCTGTGACTCTCTCCTGTGATTCTTCCCAGTGACTCTCTCCTGTGATTCTCTCTGTGATTCTCCCCTGTGATTCTCCCCTGTGATTCTCACCTGTGATTCTCCCCTTTCATTCTCTATGATTCTCTCCTGTGATTCTCCTGTGACTCTCTCCTGTGATTCTCTGTGTGATTTTCCCCTGTGATTCTCTCTGTGATTCTCTCCTGTGACTCTCCTGTGATTCTCCCCTGTGATTCTCCTGTGATTCTCTCTGTGATTCTCCCCTGTGATTCTCCCCAGTGACTTTCTCCTGTGATTCTCTCTGTGATTTTCCCCTGTGGTTCTCCTGTGATTATCTCTGTGATTCTCCCCTGTGGTTCTCCTGTGACTCTCCCCTGTGATTCTCCCTGTGATTCTCTCCTGTGACTCTCTCCTGTGATTCTCTTCCATGACTCTCTCCAGTGATTCTCTCCTGTGACTCTCTCCTGTGATTCTCTTCCATGACTCTCTCCTGTGATTATCTTCTGTGACTCTCTCCTGTGATTCTCTTCTGTAACTCTCTCCTGTGATTCTCCACAGTCTCTCTCCTGTGATTCTCCCTGTGATTCTCCCCTGTGACTCTCTCCTGTGATTCTTCCCAGTGACTCTCTTCTGTAACTCTCTCCTGTGATTCTCCACAGTCTATCTCCTGTGACTCTCTCCTGTGATTCTTCCCAGTGACTCTCTCCTGTGATTCTCTCTGTGATTCTCCCCTGTGTTTCTCCCTTGTGATTCTCCCCTGTGATTCTCACCTGTGATTCTCCCCTTTCATTCTCTATGATTCTCTCCTGTGATTCTCCTGTGACTCTCTCCTGTGATTCTCTGTGTGATTTTCCCCTGTGATTCTCTCTGTGATTCTCTCCTGTGACTCTCCTGTGATTCTCCCCTGTGATTCTCCTGTGATTCTCTCTGTGATTCTCCCCTGTGATTCTCCCCAGTGACTCTCTCCTGTGATTCTCTCTGTGATTTTCCCCTGTGGTTCTCCTGTGATTATCTCTGTGATTCTCCCCTGTGGTTCTCCTGTGACTCTCCCCTGTGATTCTCCCTGTGATTCTCTCCTGTGACTCTCTCCTGTGATTCTCTTCCATGACTCTCTCCAGTGATTCTCTCCTGTGACTCTCTCCTGTGATTCTCTTCCATGACTCTCTCCTGTGATTCTCTTCTGTGACTCTCTCCTGTGATTCTGTTCTGTAACTCTCTCCTGTGATTCTCCACAGTCTCTCTCCTGTGATTCTCCCTGTGATTCTCCCCTGTGACTCTCTCCTGTGATTCTTCCCAGTGACTCTCTTCTGTAACTCTCTCCTGTGATTCTCCACAGTCTCTCTCCTGTGATTCTCCCTGTGATTCTCCCCTGTGACTCTCTCCTGTGATTCTTCCCAGTGACTCTCTCCTGTGACTCTCTCCTGTGATTCTCCTGTGATTCTCTCTGTGATTCTCCCCTGTGATTCTCCCCTGTGATTCTCCCTAGTGACTCTCTCATGTGATTCTCTCTGTGTTTCTGCCCTGTGATTCTTCCCAGTGACTCTCTCCTGTGATTCTTCCTTGTGATTCTCCCCTGTGACTCTCTCCTGTGACTTTCTCCTTTTCTCCTGTGACTCTCCCCTGTGGTTCTCCTGTGACTCTCCCCTGTGGTTCTTCTGTGACTTTCCCCTGTGATTCTCTCCTGTGATTCCCTCCTGTGATTCTCTCCTGTGACTCTCCCCTGTGATTCTCCCTGTAATTCTCCCCTGTGATTCTCCCCTGTGACTCTCTTCTGTGATTCTCTCCTGTGACTCTCTCCTGTGACTCTCTCCTGTAATTCTCCCCTGTGACTCTCTCCTGCGATTCTCCTGTGATTCTCCCCTGTGATTCTCTCCTGTGACTCTCTCCTGTGACTCCTATGATTCTTCCCAGTGACTCTCTCCTGTGATTCTCTCTTGTGATTCTCTCTGTGATTCTACCCAGTGATTCTCCCCTGTGACTCTCTCCTGTGATTCTCTCCTGTGACTCTCTCCTGTGATTCTCTCTGTGACTCTCCCCTGTGACTCTCCCCTGTGACTCTCCCCTGTAATTCTCCCCTGTGACTCTCTCCTGTGATTCTCTTCCATGACTCTCTCCAGTGATTCTCTCCTGTGACTCTCTCCTGTGAGTCTCTTCCATGACTCTCTCCTGTGATTCTCTTCTGTGACTCTCTCCTGTGATTCTGTTCTGTAACTCTCTCCTGTGATTCTCCACAGTCTCTCTCCTGTGATTCTCCCTGTGATTCTCCCCTGTGACTCTCTCCTGTGATTCTTCCCAGTGACTCTCTTCTGTAACTCTCTCCTGTGATTCTCTTCTGTGACTCTCTCCTGTGATTCTGTTCTGTAACTCTCTCCTGTGATTCTCCACAGTCTCTCTCCTGTGATTCTCCCTGTGATTCTCCCCTGTGACTCTCTCCTGTGATTCTTCCCAGTGACTCTCTTCTGTAACTCTCTCCTGTGATTCTCCACAGTCTCTCTCCTGTGATTCTCCCCTGTGACTCTCTCCTGTGATTCTTCCCAGTGACTCTCTCCTGTGACTCTCTCCTGTGATTCTCCTGTGATTCTCTCTGTGATTCTCCCCTGTGATTCTCCCCTGTGATTCTCCCTAGTGACTCTCTCATGTGATTCTCTCTGTGATTCTGCCCTGTGATTCTTCCCAGTGACTCTCTCCTGTGATTCTTCCTTGTGATTCTCCCCTGTGACTCTCTCCTGTGACTTTCTCCTATTCTCCTGTGACTCTCCCCTGTGGTTCTCCTGTGACTCTCCCCTGTGGTTCTTCTGTGACTTTCCCCTGACTCTCCTGTGATTCTCCCCTGTGATTCTCCTGTGATTCTCTCTGTGATTCTCCCCTGTGATTCTCCCCAGTGACTCTCTCCTGTGATTCGCTCTGTGATTTTCCCCTGTGGTTCTCCTGTGATTATCTCTGTGATTCTCCCCTGTGGTTCTCCTGTGACTCTCCCCTGTGATTCTCCCTGTGATTCTCTCCTGTGACTCTCTCCTGTGATTCTCTTCCATGACTCTCTCCAGTGATTCTCTCCTGTGACTCTCTCCTGTGATTCTCTTCCATGACTCTCTCCTGTGATTCTCTTCTGTGACTCTCTCCTGTGATTCTGTTCTGTAACTCTCTCCTGTGATTCTCCACAGTCTCTCTCCTGTGATTCTCCCTGTGATTCTCCCCTGTGACTCTCTCCTGTGATTCTTCCCAGTGACTCTCTTCTGTAACTCTCTCCTGTGATTCTCCACAGTCTCTCTCCTGTGATTCTCCCTGTGATTCTCCCCTGTGACTCTCTCCTGTGATTCTTCCCATTGACTCTCTCCTGTGACTCTCTCCTGTGATTCTCCTGTGATTCTCTCTGTGATTCTCCCCTGTGATTCTCCCCTGTGATTCTCCCCTGTGATTCTCCCCTGTGATTCTCCCTAGTGACTCTCTCATGTTATTCTCTCTGTGATTCTGCCCTGTGATTCTTCCCAGTGACTCTCTCCTGTGATTCTTCCTTGTGATTCTCCCCTGTGACTCTCTCCTGTGACTTTCTCCTTTTCTCCTGTGACTCTCCCCTGTGGTTCTCCTGTGACTCTCCCCTGTGGTTCTTCTGTGACTTTCCCCTGTGATTCTCTCCTGTGATTCCCTCCTGTGATTCTCTCCTGTGACTCTCCCCTGTGATTCTCCCTGTAATTCTCCCCTGTGATTCTCCCCTGTGACTCTCTCCTGTGATTCTCTCCTGTGACTCTCTCCTGTGACTCTCTCCTGTAATTCTCCCCTGTGACTCTCTCCTGCGATTATCCTGTGATTCTCCCCTGTGATTCTCTCCTGTGACTCTCTCCTGTGACTCCTATGATTCTTCCCAGTGACTCTCTCCTGTGATTCTCTCTTGTGATTCTCTCTGTGATTCTACCCAGTGATTCTCCCCTGTGACTCTCTCCTGTGATTCTCTCCTGTGATTCTCTCCTGTGACTCTCTCCTGTGATTCTCTCTGTGACTCTCCCCTGTGACTCTCCCCTGTGATTCTCCCCTGTGACTCTCTCCTGTGATTCTCTTCCATGACTCTCTCCAGTGATTCTCTCCTGTGACTCTCTCCTGTGATTCTCTTCCATGACTCTCTCCTGTGATTCTCTTCTGTGACTCTCTCCTGTGATTCTGTTCTGTAACTCTCTCCTGTGATTCTCCACAGTCTCTCTCCTGTGATTCTCCCTGTGATTCTCCCCTGTGACTCTCTCTTGTGATTCTTCCCAGTGACTCTCTTCTGTAACTCTCTCCTGTGATTCTCCACAGTCTCTCTCCTGTGATTCTCCCTGTGATTCTCCCCTGTGACTCTCTCCTGTGATTCTTCCCAGTGACTCTCTCCTGTGACTCTCTCCTGTGATTCTCCTGTGATTCTCTCTGTGATTCTCCCCTGTGATTCTCCCTAGTGACTCTCTCATGTGATTCTCTCTGTGATTCTGCCCTGTGATTCTTCCCAGTGACTCTCTCCTGTGATTCTTCCTTGTGATTCCCCCCTGTGACTCTCTCCTGTGACTTTCTCCTTTTCTCCTGTGACTCTCCCCTGTGGTTCTCCTGTGACTCTCCCCTGTGGTTCTTCTGTGACTTTCCCCTGTGATTCTCTCCTGTGATTCCCTCCTGTGATTCTCTCCTGTGACTCTCCCCTGTGATTCTCCCTGTAATTCTCCCCTGTGATTCTCCCCTGTGACTCTCTCCTGTGATTCTCTCCTGTGACTCTCTCCTGTGACTCTCTCCTGTAATTCTCCCCTGTGACTCTCTCCTGCGATTCTCCTGTGATTCTCCCCTGTGATTCTCTCCTGTGACTCTCTCCTGTGACTCCTATGATTCTTCCCAGTGACTCTCTCCTGTGATTCTCTTTTGTGATTCTCTCCTGTGACTCTCTCCTGTGATTCTCTCTGTGACTCTCCCCTGTGACTCTCCCCTGTGATTCTCCCCTGTGACTCTCTCCTGTGATTCTCTCCTGTGATTCTCTCCTGTGACTCTCTCCTGTGACTCTCTCCTGTGATTCTCTCTGTGACTCTCCCCTGTGACTCTCTCCTGTGACTCTCTCCTGTGATTCTCTCCTGTGATTCTACCCAGTGATTCTCCCCTGTGACTCTCTCCTGTGATTCTCTCCTGTGATTCTCTCCTGTGACTCTCTCCTGTGATTCTCTCTGTGACTCTCCCCTGTGACTCTCCCCTGTGACTCTCCCCTGTGACTCTCTCCTGTGATTCTCTCCTGTGATTCTCTCCTGTGACTCTCTCCTGTGACTCTCTCCTGTGATTCTCTCTGTGACTCTCCCCTGTGACTCTCTCCTGTGACTCTCTCCTGTGATTCTCTCCTGTGACTCTCTCCTATGATTCTTCCCAGTGACTCTCTCCTGTGATTCTCTCTTGTGATTCTCTCCTATGATTCTCCCCTGTGATTCTCCCCAGTGACTCTCTCCTGTGACTTTCTCTTTTTCTCCTGTGATTTTCCTGTGGTTCTCCAGTGATTCTCCTCTGTGATTCTCTCTGTGATTTCCCCCTGTGATTCTCTCCTGTGATTCTCTCCTGTGACTTTCCCCTGTGACTCTCCCCTCTGACTCTCCCCTGTGACTCTCCCCTGTGACTCCCCCCTGTGATTCTCTCCTGTGTTTCTCTCTGTGATTCTCTCCTGTGACTCTCTCCTGTGACTCTGTCCTGTGATTCTCTCCTGTGATTCTCTCTGTGATTCTACTCAGTGACTCTCCCCTGTGACTTTCCCCTGTGATTCTCTCCTGTGATTCTCCCCTGTGACTCTCCCCTGTGACTCTCCCCTGTGATTCTCCCCTGTGATTCTCTCCTGTGATTCTCTCTGTGACTCTCTCCTGTGACTCTGTCCTGTGATTCTCTCTGTGATTCTACCCAGTGACTCTCTCCTGTGACTCTCTCCTGTGACTCTCTCCTGTGATTCTCTCCTGTGATTCTCCACTGTGATTATTCTCTGTAATTGTCACTTCCGGTTCTCATTTATTTCTCAGGTGGGAAGGTTTTACAAAAGATTCTGTTTTCTATTTTTCAGGCGGACAGTGTCTGGATGGACATTGAAGATGCTGAGGATCTACCATCACCATCTGAGCTGGAGCAATGGATAGACGACGTATTATCAGGGAAGGTCAACACTGAAGATGATGATGATGACGATGATGATGACGATGATGATGATGATGACGATGATGATGACGACGATGACGACGATGATGACGATGATGATTATGATGATGATGATGACGATGATGATTAATCTCTAATAGTGAATCCGTCCCTATACCCCTTTGGTTTATGATGTGGGAGCTCATGAGTCCGGGACCTTACATACCAGAGGTGTTGTCATGTTAGGTTTTGTGGCGATCACACAGGATGATCATTATTAATTTTGGTAAAAGTTGGACTGCTCCAGAGCATTGAAGTATCTCGAGGCCACCGTACGGTGCGAAGAGCCTTCTTCTATCGGTTCATCCTCTCATGTAGAGGCAGCTTCATAATAAATGAAATATTGAAAATATTCAATAAAGTGGGGTGACATCTCCATGACCCAATGTGTCTTCATCTGTGATGAGTGTGAAGGAAAGGCTCACTGACAGCTGAGATCAGCCGCTGCTTGAGATTTGGATCCTCAGTGTCTTTGGGCCTGGCTGTTCAGAAGCCCATGGTGGGGTCTTGCCATCAGGAGACTATTCAGCTGGAGGACATTCTAGTGATGTTTTGTGGTAGGGTATAAGGATGAGGTGCAGTATGATCCTGTGTGACTATTGTCGGGTCTGGTGGTTTGCATGGCGGTGGGCGTCATGGCAGGTCTCCGAGGGTCAGGGGGGTTAATCCTTCTCACGCCTCTGCACCCAGGTGGGTCCCTCATACTCCTGGCTAAGCTCCAGCTCTCTGTCAAGTCACCTATCGTCCCTCATTGGCCATGTGGGGTGTCGCCTCCGGAGGGCGGAGCCAGTGCAGATGCTCGCTCTGGCCGTGTGGGGTGTGGCCTCAGAGGTAGATAGTGCAGGTGCTCGCTCTGGCCATGAGGGGTGGGGTGTGGCCTCTGGAGGCCGGAGCTAGTGCAGGTGCTCGGTCTGGCCGTGTTTTGCGCTCTAAGAGACTCACTTCAGGTTGTGGCATTGCTGGGAAGCGAGGTGCCGTCACTCCCAGCGATTATGGTGTGCAGGTGTCCCTGAACGCTGTGTCCTCTAGCTGTTGCCAGGGAATATGAGACACTATGTCTCTTGGCTCAGCTAGGTGCTGGGAGGTTCCTCCCAGTCAATCTTCCTCACCCCCTCCTTTGCCATTCTGTGTTGAAGATGGAGACCGGGCATTACCTCAGCAGTGTCAGCTAATCCATGAGAGGGATCTATAAACCAGGCATCTCCTCTGGTCAGTGCTATCTAGGACAGGGACATATAAACTCGCCATCTCCTCTGGTCAGTGCTGATCCATGAGAGGGATATATAAACCCTCCATTGTGGAGACACGGGGGTCAGTGGGTGCTCTCATCCGCTGGCCCGGCCGGCTTTAGAAAGACCGCATGGACCAGGGCTCATCCTGTCAAGGGAGAAATTTAGGTAAGACTGCTAATGGAGTCTTTGTTCAGGGCAAATCCAAAGGTACGGGCCAAATTAACTATCTGTACAGATATAATAAATAACTCCGAAGCAATGATCACAGAAACTGTGTTCACTCTTTGAGCCAGTATAGGCGACTGGCTCATGTAATGAATAGATCAGATATTAGTATTACATTTCAACCTTCAAACATGTACAAAGTATCAAAATCTGTCTTTTCTCACACATCGAAGCAGTATAGGGAGGTTTGGGTAGTTTTTTAGGGAGGTGCGTAGAAGCATAGAAACACACTTTTCATCCCACAGATAACACCACATTCCTCCTTTGTGTGAAACTACTGATAAGACTTTTACTATGAAAGCCTTCACTGTTTATTGTTTATACATTTATCTATCAGTTTTATTCTCTTTGGTTAACCCCCTCTTGAACATACAACTTAGAATCATATTATGGTGTCTGTGTGATTGTCGTATAGGCACACAGATATTTATGCAGTAATATCTATATTTTGATTATTGACATACACAGATAATCTTATTACATTTGAACAAACAAACTATAGCCCAGGCTACCTTCACAGTCCCCCCTTAATAAGATATCTGTGAATGTTGTCAGCCTTAAATTTTAACATTTTCGCCATTTGGATATATTTTATTTGGAACTTATTTATGACCCACCCCCCCTTGGAACACTTTAAATATATATATATGTGTATATATATATATATATATATATATATATATATATATATATAAAAAATGTGTGGGCTTTCCATAAAATTGTTGTGTAATACAACACTACAGACTTTAGCTCCCCCTTAGATACTTATTTTATTTATTAAAAATAACTTTATGATTTACAGGGGCTATTAGGATTGGCATTATTACTTTCATTAGGGCACATTATCCTGACCAACCTTGTAAAGCTGTAGGGGAAAAAAAGCGCAATAGGGTCTTACCCAGTATGAGGGTAGAGAGACAGAAAGAGACACACTCACCTGGTAGGGTTGTGCCAGTCACAACACCCTATGGTCGCATGTGAGTGATTATAGTAGATTAGCAGCGGCCCCGGGGAGCAGTTAATAAATAAATCAAATGGAATGAAACCGGTTTAAATGCCGCGCTAGAAACCACAGATGCTGTAGATAAAAAGATTTTCTTTATTTCATAATTCTACACGTTTCAAAGGCATCTCCGCCTCCTTCTTCAGGAACATGATTTTATGATTTTTGTTCCTGAAGAAGGAGGCGGAGATGCCTTTGAAATGCGTAGAATTATGAAATAAAGAAAATCTTTTTATCTACAGCATCTGTGGTTTCTAGCGCGGCATTTAAACCGGTTTCATTCCATTTGATTTATTTATTATCCTGACCAAGAAAGATTGAATCTAGATCTTATCTTGAGATCAGCACATAACCAAAAAACATTTGCTACAGATTATTTGTGGTTCTTCTTTCCGGATATTAAACAAAATACTTGGTCAGTGCTAGTCCATCTAGGGCTACCTCGTGAACCCTGACAATCTGCTCTTGATAAAAAATCAAAACATGATGAGGCCTCATGGGAACAGTTTGTAGCGCTGACTTGAAAAAACCTTCTGAAATAATGGGTGGAATGGCAGTCGCTTTCTGCTTCAGTTGTTTCAGGATCTTTGAATATTTTCACAATGGGCTTTTCCAAAACTTTTCCCGGGATTAGACAGACCATAGCTGGCATTTTGTATTAAGGAAAATCACTGAATATATTCATATGAGTTAGTAGGAAACAAAAACATTTATAAATTGTTAGGTTACATCAACTAAACCACATCTTTGAATCTGTGAAATGGCTGAATTAAGTATTTTAGATTACTCAATTCGTACCCTCAACAGTCCCCCATTAGATTCACTTCTGCCATTTTCAAATACTAAGGGTACTGTGTTCCCTTAGGAAAAGAGGAAAATGATCTGTTGGGAAAGCCTGCCTGACTGAACGTTGAGGCATGGGCGGAGAGGGGAAAGGTTTTCTTCACCGGTTTGAGACCAAGGACCCCTAGGCGAGACCTTACCCTTTGTAGTTGGACTTTCCCATGTCTCAAGGCTCTCTAAGTCCTCTCTTCTAACTATTTTGGCAATGATGGTCTGAGACTGTACAGGTGTTTTGAAAAGGATAAATACAAGCAAGATGCTCATTGCAGCTCCGGTGGATCGACCCTTCTGCAATGCGAGACATGAATTCATGTTGAGCTTTATCAAAATTTCTGTGGTGGGGACAAGCTGGATCATTTCATCTAATTTTGATTCATGGCTCTTTCTTGCTTGTCCTTTTAGGATTAATCAGTTTCCTGACTGAAAACCATATACTACTAGCTCTGATTTAGGATCTGGAATTAGAAAATACACTTGTTTATTTCACTATTTAGTCAATCATATGAAAATTGTACGTGCCTTGTGCTAAACCAAAAAACATTTTACATAGAGACCTGTTTATTACTAAAGGGAAACAAAATACGCATTGGTTCACAACTTGTTAGTTTGTTTTTTTACATACCACCTTCATTATGTGGATTTTCAGCAATGACGTTGTTTTCCGCACTGGAATGCCTCTGACCAAACCTGGAGAGAAATCTACACAACACGCACAGACTTGCATACAACGTGCTCATGATATACATCTATAATCAGTCTGCTGTCTCTGAAATGGGTAGAGCAGGTGCAGGGTGTTTCTGCAGACTCTTCACAGTTTTTTCCTCACACTGGTTTAAGGACGTGTTTTACAAGGCCGGGTGAGTCTGCCCACCTGGTACTGAACCCTGGCGTCACCAACGCGCACACTGATATTTATTTTTCACAGATTTCAGTCCATGTTACCTGGGCCATCATTGAGAAGAGATCTCATGGCAGAGAAAGCTTACCGCCCTTTATCCACAGACCTTCCTCAGTCACTGGCTCCCTGCGTCTCACACTCCATTTCTTGTTGATTTGCTTGTTCCTGTAGTTATTTAAGAACACAAGGAGTGACAGAAGTCACTAACGTGACAGGTGCCTACCTCTGCTCCACCCATCTAGAGAGGGCATTGATACATCACTTCCTCCTGTACTGATAGGAGGGGAGGGAGTGGTTCAAATTTAGACTACCTTATGTTGTGTAAACCGTAGCATATCCAGTGCAGAATCGACCAGCATCTTATTCCATCTATAAAAACAAAAACTAAAATATATGCATTAGATCATTCTTATAATAGACATATTTCTCAAAGCCTATCTAAAATGCCTGCTATGCCCTCTACTGCTAGAAAAATATAATATATAACTTCTTCCCCCCTTTATTTTTTGGTTTTGTTTTTTTTTGAAAAATATATATACTAATTTGGCAAAATTCACAATTTGGCCTTGGAGACTCGCTTCTTGGGCTGATTTCAAGGGATACTGTGATACTCTGGGAAAAGGCACACCTGGCTTCAGGTGGATCATTACTGAATCTAGAGGGCATTTACCCACATCATCAGGCCCTTTTGACTATAATTTTTTGCACATGGAATAGAGAGCATCACAGTGGGGAGTGCCCGTAGTAGGCAAGTCTCTTCACACCCTTCTGGGGAATTTAGTTTAGTCAGGGTGAGAGTAATACCTCCTTCTCCATCATAATTTATGACGGCCTTTAATTTATTCAACAAATCAGATTTTAGTAAATTGACTGGACAGGTTGTTCGACAACACAGACTGGTTGTAATTACTGGTAACGATCCTGCCGGTAGAGGAATGGTCAGAGTATGCGTAGTGGGAAATCCATCTACGCCCACCAGGGTAAGGACATCATCAGAAAGGGGCAGGGTGTGATCAGGTGGTATATCAGATATTTTAACAATAGAATTGGCCGCCCCAGTGTCCACCATGAATTTAATAGGGGCCCCTGCGAAACTCCTGGTTTGAACTGACCATCACGGCAGAATCTATTTGGCCACACCTTTATTGTGGATTTATGTGATGCAGGTTTTGGTTATGGTTTTGAGGGTACCCGGCCAAACACTGGGATTGGGGGGCATGACACTTTCTTCGAAAGTGACCGGGCTGGCCACAATGCCAACAGATCAAATACTGGCTTTGTTGGGATTGTTGATTATTGCCAAAACGCTGATAGGATCTACTGTTGGACTGCTGCAGATTCACAATAGGGCTTGGTTGCTGTTGAATATGCTGTGACTGAAAGAACTGTGGCTGCTTTTGCATAGGGCAGTATTCTTGCTGCCACTGTTAGTTTGGCGGTACGTATACAGGGTTTAGACCAGGGGTCTCAAACTCGGCTGGTTGTATGGGCTGCACAGAGGAAAAAAATAATTTGGGGGGCCGCATTCTTTGCAGGACAAAGTGACGTTTTTATTGGTACCATATAGTTACATAGTTACATAGTTACTAAGGTTGAAAAAAGACCTAGGTCCATCTAGTTCCCCTTCCTCCACCAGTTCTACATTTAGTCACTAAGTCATTTATAACCAACAATGTTGTGTGAGGAAATCATCCAGCCCTTTTTTGAAAGCTGTTATAGTATCTGCCATTACTACCTCTTGTGGTAGTGTATTCCACAGTCTGACCGCTCTAACTGTAAAGAACCCTTTCCTATTTAGCTGCCGGAATCTCTTTTCTTCCACTCGTAGTGAGTGCCCCCTGGTCCTTAGTATTGTTTTCGGAAGAAATAAGTCATGTGCCAGTCCTTTATATTGACCACACATATATTTATACATATAAATGAGATCTCCTCTGAGACGTATATATATATATATATATATATATATATATATATATATATATTTTTTTTACACACCTTTGGATTTTGAACATGTTTCACTTGTTTATTATAACAAATGTGTACATTCTTTGTTTAAATATAAAAAAAATATTTTTGATGGTAAAAAAATTGTCATGCCTTAATTTGAGTTTTTTTGTTTTTTTTTAACATTTTATCCCTTTCTTGTAACTAATAGTGTTACAATTAGCACTATATAGAAATTTTGGCCAACATCTTTTAGTAATGTTCCCCATCCTTGTCCCCATCTTGTAGTAATGTGTCTCATCCTTGTACCCATCCTATAGTAACGTGCCCCATCCTTGTCCTCATCTTGTAGTAATGTGTCTCTCATCCTTGTCCCCATCTTATCGTAATGTGCCCATCCTGTAGTAATGTGTCTCATTCTTGTCCCCATCCTATAGTAATGTGCCCATCCTGTAGTAATGTGCCCATCCTGTAGTAATGTGCCCATCCTGTAGTAATGTGTCCATCCTTGTCCCCATCTTATAGTAATGTTTTCCCATCCTTTTTCCTCTTGTAGCAATCTCCCTATCCTGTAGTACTGTCCCCATCATTTACTTGTCCCATTCTATAGTAATGTGCCAACCTTGTCCCCATCCTATTGTAATGTCCCCATCCTATTGTAATGTGCCCATCCTATAGTAATGTGCCAACCTTGTCCCCATCCTATAGTAATGTCCCTATCCTATAGTAATGTCTCCAGCCTTATCCCTATCCTATTGTAATGTCCCCATCCTATTGTAATGTCCCCATCCTATAGTAATGTGCCAACCTTGTCCCCATCCTATAGTAATGTCCCTATCCTATAGTAATGTCCCCATCCTATAGTAATGTCTCTATCCTATAGTAATGTCTCCAGCCTTATCCCTATCCTATTGTAATGTCCCCATCCTATTGTAATGTCCCCATCCTATAGTAATGTGCCAACCTTGTCCCCATCCTATAGTAATGTCCCTATCCTATAGTAATGTCCCCATCCTATAGTAATGTCTCTATCCTATAGTAATGTCTCCAGCCTTATCCCTATCCTATTGTAATGTCCCCATCCTATTGTAATGTCCCCATCCTATAGTAATGTGCCAACCTTGTCCCCATTCTATAGTAATGTCCCCATCCTATAGTAATGTCCCTATCCTATAGTGTGAGGCAAACCCTGGGATATGAAGATGAATTATGACTTCCAGTCATAATCGCTCTCATCACTCCATGGCAGTGCCCCCTCCCTTCTTGTTCTCAGATGTCCAGCATCTGTGAAGGTGTCACATCCCATGGCCATCTCCTGTGATATGGAGATTAGGTGATGTGGGAACAATGGACACAGGATGACTCCCTGCCGTGACCCTGTAGTAGGGGCTGCTATCTAGTTAGCAAGCTTGGAAGTATCCAGACAGGACGACTCCAGTAAAAAATGGTTCATATCTCGCAAGCCATATTTCCGATAAATATGGCAACCATAAAAATGGTGTCTCCGCATGCGGACGATGCTGGCACACCCTTTTTATGGGAGCAGGACCTGGGGAAATACCCCAGGCGTGATATCAGCCAATGGGGAACTAGTAGACAAGTCATGAGTCCTCTCGTTCTGTAGCTAAATTCATAGCTGTCACAATGAGAGCGTCGGCGTCCGCCTACGACGCTCCCAGGCCAAGTTATGGCCATATTCCATGTTGTGGATTTTGTCCATAACTCCAGCCAGGGGTGGAGCAGTGCTCCCTCTGAGGTCACTAAGGTAGGAGGGGACCTGGATTTGCCCAGGTTGATAACCCTACTTCGGCTATTTTCCAGTGTTCTTCTGCTCGGGGGCCTGGTTGGGAAAGACCTGTGAGGGAGTTCCTGGAAACCTGGTCTATGGCGCCCCCCTGTGGCCAGACGCACAAGGTAACTGCTGGAACTGTGTATGCCTGTTTGTAACCCATGCTTTGCTTGTAACTGTACTCTGACATATGTATATTCTGTAGATTCCCTATTGTATATATTGTAGTTCTAGTGTGCTTTAGGCTGATTAAATTATATAATTAATCTTGGGCTGTTCTGTTATCTCGATCTTGAATCCCACGTCCGTGTGTTCGGCTAATAGTTACCGTGAAGCGGTTGGTGGCAGCGAGTTGTGCCAAGGATTATTGTGGGGAGGCCAGTGAGATTCGGGGAGGTTTTATATATTCCGCCCGCGGAGGTCGGGGGAATATATACCCTACTCTCACCGGGGACCCTTCAATAATCGGCATAAGTAGTATAGCGGCCTCCTTGCTTATTGTCGGGCAATTCCATAATTGGCCTGACTATAAGAGGGGCGCTAGAGAGCGCGTCACGTGCTCTGTCTGTCGGTCGGGAGGTATAAAGGAGGGGTGACCCCCACTTGTTACCCCCCGATTGTGACGTACTGGTAGCCAGCGCGGGGGATTTCTGAGTGACCCCCCCGGTGGTTCGTGACATATTGGTGGCATAGCGGTGGGATCGAGATAATAGTGTGTGTGAGTGTGAGACCCATACTCCCAGACACTAAAGACTGCCTGCAGCAGCTGTGGCTGCTGGGGTCTTCAGACTAGCTCAACACTAGAGTGTCAGAGTGCAGATACTGTAAGGTGTGTGGAGGCATCAGGTGTCAGTTCTGTGTCAGTGACCAAAGTCTGCAAGAATGGCTGAGAGCACCAGGAGCAAAGCCAAAGGAATGGCCGATGCTCAGGCCAGAGACGATGAGGAGGTTGTCCACGAGCCCTCCAAGAGCCCGACGCCAGAGAACAGCTCTGCAGAGGACATCGCACAACCTGGCACTGCTGGACAAAATGAGGAGGAGCTCGCCCAAGGGTCCTCAACGAGCCAGATGCCAGCCCTCCGCTCTGCAATGGACAGTGAATCACCAGGCTCCGCAGCGGGCCGCAGATCACCACGTGCCATTCCACCGAGCCTGGGAGGCTCGGATAGCCTTCTTCAAATGGCTATGGCCCTTCTCCAGGCTGGAGACCAGGAGGGCTACAAGGAACTCCTGGCAGAGCGCAGGGCAGAGCGGCAGGCGGCGCGTGACGCTGAGGCTGCGGAGCGGCAAGCAGCGCGTGAGGCTGCGGAGCGGCAAGCAGCACGTGAAGAGCGACGGCAACAGGCAGACCGTGACCACCAGCTGCAGCTAGCTCAGCTCCGGCCCTCATCAGCCACACGTGACCTTCAAGACACCAAACTTCCAAAGGTCCGTGTTGAGGACTTCCCAGTGCTGGAGAAGGATGGAGACTTGGACTCTTTCCTGACTGCTTTTGAACGGACTTGCTTGCAGCACCATCTGGACAAGGATCAGTGGGCCAAATACCTGACCCCCCGTCTAAGGGGTAAGGCCCTGGATATCCTTGGGGACTTGCCTGCTGAGGCAGATCAGGGCTACGACACCATCAAGCGGGCCCTGATCCAACAGTACAACCTCACTCCGGAGTCCTACCGCAAGAAGTTCCGGACCCTGCAAAAGGGACCAAAGGACTCCTGGGCTGACCACCGGCGGGCACTTGCCCGAGCTGCCGACCACTGGACCCAAGGCCTGCAGCTTTCCACCGGACCGGAGATCCTGGACTTGTTCATCACGGAGCAACTCTTGTGGAACTGCCCTGAGGATCTCCGCCAGTTCATCCGAGACCAGAAGCCAAAGGGATCCACGGCTACAGCTGCCCTGGCCGATGACTACACCAACAATCGGGCTCCTGAGGCCAGGAGAGCAGCCACCAGCAGCACCTGGAGAGGGGGTAAGATGAATTCTACGACTGCCCCACCTGCCCCTAGACTGCAGG
Source organism: Anomaloglossus baeobatrachus (assembly GCF_048569485.1). Lineage (NCBI taxonomy): Eukaryota > Metazoa > Chordata > Amphibia > Anura > Aromobatidae > Anomaloglossus > Anomaloglossus baeobatrachus. The sequence goes on along the minus strand of NC_134354.1, from coordinate 3,022,128 downwards.
GGGTGTCCCCCTCAACTCCCCTCTCCAGGCCCGTGGCAGAACCAAGACGGTGCCACCAGTGCAACCTACCTGGACACTTCAAGGCCATGTGCCCTCAGCGTCCCAAGGCCCCGGCTCCGTCCCAAGGGCCGCCCAAGGTGTATTGTGTGGGTGGGGGTGGTGGTAGGTCCCTGGACAGCTTCCAACCTGTCACCGTCGGCCGGTCTGTGACCATAGGACTGCGAGACAGCGCCTCGGAGGTGACTCTGGTGCGGCCTGACATGGTGTCCCCCCAAGACTTGATCCCGGGAAAAACCCTCGCTGTCTCCGGGATTGGAGGCATTGACCCGGCGCTGCCTGTTGCTGACATTTATGTGGACTGGGGCGCAGGGCGAGGGGTGAGGGAGGTGGGGGTAACTGATCGGATCCCTGCAAACGTGCTACTTGGGACAGATTTGGGGCAGATAACCTCCCAGTTTGGGCCCCCCCCAAGGGCTGAACCTTCAGCCCGTACTGACATGACTCCTAACAATGTTAATGTGTTATCTATGAATGATGTAAGGGAGGAGGGAGTGAACTCTGATATTTCTGCTTGCATAGACACCATAGACACACACTCAGCTGCAGCTGTGACAGGGGAGGGGGTCAGAGAAAGGTGTGACAATGCCTCTACAAGTAATCAGCCTGTGAGCTGGGATCTGTTGCCCTCTGCAGGGATAAGCAGAGAGCAGGGTGCTGCAGGGGGAGGACCAGTGTGTGGGGTGGGGGCTACCACAGCAAATGTGGGGTCCCCAGAGATTTCACAGCGGGGTTCTGTTGCTGCAGGAGGGGAACAGGCAGGTGAGATTGGGGCCGGTCCAGGAGCGGAAGTGCTCCCAGGTAAGATCTCGGTGCATGGTTCCCCCACAACCGGGGTGTCAGGAAGCCAGGTAGGTCTGCCTGAACCGGCGACTTGGTCAGGAACGGAGGAGGAGCAGGCACGACCCACGGTCGCAGCGGCTGTGGCCGCTGTCACCCGCAGTGGGAGTGCTGGAAGCCAAGGGGCCTCCCGGAGGTCCGATAGCTCTTCCCCTTCTGACCAAGTGGCAGCCGAGTCAGGTGGAGGCCAGGACACAGGTCCCGGGGTACTGACTGAAGATGTGACAGTCTCGTCGATTCTGGCCACATCTAGTCAGGGGTTTCAGGCAGCGTTAGAAGCTGACGACAGCCTGAAAGCTCTTAAGGAGCAGGCGGCACAGCCTCCCTCGGACTCGGACCCGGAGCGAGTGGTCTGGGACCAAGGACGGCTGTACCGGGCCACGGTCCAGCAGGGTTCACCGGAGGCGTGGCCCAGGGACCGACAGTTGGTGGTACCCTATCCGTTCCGGACGGAGTTGTTGCGGATCGCACATGAGATTCCGATGGCCGGACACCTAGGGATCGCTAAGACCAAGGCCAGGTTAAACCAGCATTTCTACTGGCCAAAAATGGGGGCCGATGTGGCTGCCTACTGCCGTTCGTGTGAAACCTGTCAGAGAGTGGGGAAGGCGGGGCCACACCCCAAAGCCCCACTAGTATCTCTGCCAATCATCGATGAGCCTTTCAGGAGGGTGGCTGTGGATCTGGTCGGCCCGCTGGCCATCCCCAGCAGCTCCGGGAAACGCTTCATACTGACGGTAGTGGACTATGCCACCCGGTACCCAGAAGCAGTGGCCTTGTCGTCCATTCGGGCTGACAAGGTGGCCACCGCATTGCTGGAGATTTTCTCCCGAGTGGGTTTTCCCCAGGAAATGCTCACTGACCGGGGGACCCAATTCATGTCCCAGCTGATGGAGGCCCTCTGTAAGCAAGTCCAGGTGCGACATCTGGTGGCCAGCCCGTACCATCCACAGACTAATGGCCTGTGCGAGCGGTTTAATGGCACCTTAAAGCAGATGCTTAAGATGTTGGTCGACTCCCATGGGCGTGACTGGGAGCGGTATCTCCCACACCTGTTATTTGCTTACCGGGAGGTTCCACAGGCCTCAACAGGATTCTCACCGTTTGAGCTCCTGTACGGGCGACGTGTGCGGGGCCCCCTGGCTCTGGTGAAAGAGGCTTGGGAAGGGGATTTGGCCACCCCTGGAGTGTCGGTTATCGAGTATGTCATGCGCTTCCGGGACAAAATGCAGGCCTTGACGCAACTGGTACACGACAATATGGCTCAAGCCCAGGCCGATCAGAAGCGTTGGTACGACCAGAACGCTTGTGAGAGGACCTACCAAGTGGGTCAAAAGGTGTGGGTACTGGTCCCCGTACCACAGGACAAGCTTCAGGCAGCCTGGGAAGGCCCATACCTCGTGTACCAGCAGCTCAACCCTGTGACGTACCTGGTCACCCTGGACCCTGCCCGTGGAAGGCGGAAGCCCTTCCATGTGAACATGATGAAGGCACATCATGAGCGGGAGGCATGTGCGCTCCCCGTGTGCAACCTGCCCGAGGAGGGAGAAGCGGAGACCCTCTTGGATATGCTAGCCCAGGTTAGGGCAGGCGGATCCATTGAGGATGTGGAGGTTGGCCACCAGCTCTTGGAGGACCAACGGTCCCAGCTGTGGGCCACCCTACACCCCTTCCGGGGGTTGTTTACCAACCAGCCCGGAAGGACTAACTTGGCTGTCCATCACGTGGACACTGGGGATCATCCCCCGATCCGGCGTTCAGCATATCGGGTCTCCCTGGAGGTGCAGCAACACATGCGCCAGGAGATTGACGAGATGCTGAAGCTGGGGGTGATCCAGGCATCCAACAGCGCTTGGGCCTCGCCTGTAGTCCTCGTCCCTAAGAAGGACCGAACCACTCGGTTCTGCGTGGACTACAGGGGGCTCAATGCTGTCACGGTCGCCGATGCGTACCCAATGCCACGCATCGATGACCTGCTCGATCAGTTGGCCGGGGCTCAGTACCTGACCATCATGGATCTGAGCCGGGGATATTGGCAGATCCCCCTGACTCGCAAGGCCAGGGAACGCTCTGCCTTTATTACCCCATTTGGACTGTACGAGTCCACGGTGATGCCATTCGGGATGAGGAATGCCCCTGCCACTTTCCAGCGGATGGTCAACACCCTGCTCAAGGGACTTGAAGGGTACGCGGCCGCGTACCTGGATGACATTGCCGTCTTCAGTCCCACCTGGGAGGACCACCTAGAGCATCTAGCACAGGTGCTCAGGCGGATCCACCAGGCAGGTTTGACCATCAAGCCGGGAAAGTGTCAGCTGGCCATGAGCGAGGTCCAGTACCTCGGTCACCGGGTAGGCGGGAGAACACTGAAGCCCGAGCCTGAGAAGGTGGAAGCCATCGCATCCTGGCCCACCCCCAGGACCAAGAAGCAGGTGATGTCCTTCTTGGGGACCGCTGGGTACTATAGGAGGTTTGTTCCATGCTATAGTAGCCTGGCAAAGCCCTTGACGGACCTCACCAAGAAGAAGCTGCCCTCTGCAGTCGATTGGACAATGGACTGCGAGACAGCCTTCCGGGCCCTAAAGGACGCCCTGTCCAGCCCGCCCGTGCTACAGGCAGCCGACTTCACGCGGCCGTTTGTAGTACAGACCGACGCCAGTGACTTCGGCCTCGGTGCGGTGCTCAGCCAGGTGGACTCTGCGAGCCAAGAGCACCCAGTCTTGTACCTGAGCAGGAAGCTGTTACCACGGGAAGTGGCCTATTCCACGATGGAAAAGGAGTGCCTGGCCATAGTGTGGGCCCTGCAGCGTCTGCAACCCTATCTATACGGGCGCCACTTCATCGTGGAGACGGACCACAATCCCCTCAGCTGGTTACACACTGTCTCTGGGACGAATGGGCGATTGTTGCGATGGAGCCTTGCGCTCCAGCAATACAACTTCACCATTCGCCACAAAAGGGGCCGGGACCACGGTAACGCAGACGGGCTGTCCCGACAAGGAGAGGTCGCGGACGGGCGCACGGGGGAACACCGGAGTGTGCTGCCCCCTAGCGCCCTCAAAAGGGGGGAGGTGTGAGGCAAACCCTGGGATATGAAGATGAATTATGACTTCCAGTCATAATCGCTCTCATCACTCCATGGCAGTGCCCCCTCCCTTCTTGTTCTCAGATGTCCAGCATCTGTGAAGGTGTCACATCCCATGGCCATCTCCTGTGATATGGAGATTAGGTGATGTGGGAACAATGGACACAGGATGACTCCCTGCCGTGACCCTGTAGTAGGGGCTGCTATCTAGTTAGCAAGCTTGGAAGTATCCAGACAGGACGACTCCAGTAAAAAATGGTTCATATCTCGCAAGCCATATTTCCGATAAATATGGCAACCATAAAAATGGTGTCTCCGCATGCGGACGATGCTGGCACACCCTTTTTATGGGAGCAGGACCTGGGGAAATGCCCCAGGCGTGATATCAGCCAATGGGGAACTAGTAGACAAGTCATGAGTCCTCTCGTTCTGTAGCTAAATTCATAGCTGTCACAATGAGAGCGTCGGCGTCCGCCTACGACGCTCCCAGGCCAAGTTATGGCCATATTCCATGTTGTGGATTTTGTCCATAACTCCAGCCAGGGGTGGAGCAGTGCTCCCTCTGAGGTCACTAAGGTAGGAGGGGACCTGGATTTGCCCAGGTTGATAACCCTACTTCGGCCATTTTCCAGTGTTCTTCTGCTCGGGGGTCTGGTTGGGAAAGACCTGTGAGGGAGTTCCTGGAAACCTGGTCTATGGCGCCCCCCTGTGGCCAGACGCACAAGGTAACTGCTGGAACTGTGTATGCCTGTTTGTAACCCATGCTTTGCTTGTAACTGTACTCTGACATATGTATATTCTGTAGATTCCCTATTGTATATATTGTAGTTCTAGTGTGCTTTAGGCTGATTAAATTATATAATTAATCTTGGGCTGTTCTGTTATCTCGATCTTGAATCCCACGTCCGTGTGTTCGGCTAATAGTTACCGTGAAGCGGTTGGTGGCAGCGAGTTGTGCCAAGGATTATTGTGGGGAGGCCAGTGAGATTCGGGGAGGTTTTATATATTCCGCCCGCGGAGGTCGGGGGAATATATACCCTACTCTCACCGGGGACCCTTCAATAATCGGCATAAGTAGTATAGCGGCCTCCTTGCTTATTGTCGGGCAATTCCATAATTGGCCTGACTATAAGAGGGGCGCTAGAGAGCGCGTCACGTGCTCTGTCTGTCGGTCGGGAGGTATAAAGGAGGGGTGGCCACTTGTTACCCCCCGATTGTGACGTACTGGTAGCCAGCGCGGGGGATTTCTGAGTGACCCCCCCGGTGGTTCGTGACATATAGTAATGTCCCCATCCTACAGTAATGTCCCCATCCTATACCGTAGTAATGTGCCAACCTTGTCCCCGTCCTATTGTAATGTCCTCATCCTATTGTAATGTCCCCATCCTATAGTAATGTGCCAACCTTGTCCCCATCCTATAGTAATGTCCCCATCCAATAGTATTGTGCCCATCCTTGTAATGTCCCCATCCTTTAGTAATTTCCCCAGCCTTATCCCTATCCTATAGTACTGTGCCCCATCCTAGTCCCCATCCTATAGTAATGTCCACAGCCTTGTCCCCATCCTATAGTAATGTCCCCATCCTAGTCCCCATCCTATAGTAATGTCCACAGCCTTGTCCCCATTCTATAGTAATGTCCCCATCCTAGTCCCCATCCTATAGTAATGTCCCCATCCTAGTCCCCATCCTATAGTAATGTCCCCATCCTAGTCCCCATCCTATAGTAATGTCCCCAGCCTTGTCCCCATTCTATAGTAATATCCCTATCCAATAGTACTGTGCCCATCCTTGTAATGTCCCCAGCCTTGTCCCTATTCTATAGTAATGTGCCCATCCTGTAGTAATGGATCGGGAAGGGGCAGCGGTGGCGGCTGAAAGGGGGCAGTGGCTATAACTTACCGATCACTCTCCTCAGCTTCAACAGACACTGGAGTGAAGCTGAGGGGGCGGTCTCCGGCCCCAGATCCACATTGGTTGGAGAGATCGGTCACAAGGCCGGTCTCTCCAATCAGAGCTGGAGGCGGGTGAAACAGAGGTCACCCAGCTCCAGCCAATGATCAGGGCTACAGCTGCACTGATCATGGCTGGATTTCAATGTTTCAGCCATTTTCAACGATTTATGTTATGGACTCTGAGCGCAGCGCCGGCAAAACATTCATCTGACATAAAGTGCAGACAGAGGCTGTGGCCCCTGCACCAGCCTCTATAGTCAACGGGGGCACGGGCCTGCGGGCCGCACGAAGCAGCCTGAGGGGCCGCATGTGGCCCGCGGGCCGTGTGTTTGAGACCTCTAGTTTAGACCCTGTTGGGGCATGGGCTGTAGTAAGGGCTGCACTGGTGTGTTAGTATACACCAATCCTGGGGCATTCTTTTTAGATTTCGGGGCTGAATGCTTTACCAGGCTTTTCTGAAAACTTTTATTAACCAGGATAGCATCTTTGGCAGGAAGCTTTATGATCTCGGGTCGAGTGAACATCACCATGTCCTTAAGGTCTGTTTGTAGACCTTCAATAAAGGGGGTGGTTAAACTGTCTAATGCTTTTACCTTGGTGAGATTGACAAGGTCCCTCTGAGCAGGTGAATACAACTGGTGGACCTGTAGCATTTCCCTATAAAATTGCATAGGGTTAATTTCAGGATCTGGCAGGCAGTGGATTAATGCTGCTGACTGGGTGGTGTTGAAGGGGACATATGTGAGTGAGGGCTTTTCCTCGTCTGGTTCGGAGCAAGGCTCACTGTGTGTCCTAGAGAAAGGAGGGGGGTCCAAGGAGAGGAGATTGGTAACTGGAGAGCGTGACGCCAGACTGGCCGGTGGGGTGAGAGATGGCATTGCAGGTATGGGAGGGACCAGGGGTATGGGTGTGGATAACTGCTCCTGAGTCTGCTCGGTTGTTCTCTGATGTAGAGGAGGCACATAGTAACCTCCCTCCGGAGTTAAAACAGGGAGGATTGGGACAGGCTTATGGCCATGACTCGGGTGTGGGAGGTGAGCTGCACAATTATTACAACCATCTCTCCAGTCTGTGTTTTGGTAGCCACACTGGTAACATGTGCAGCCGGCTGGGTCGTATGGGGACGGTATCTCAATTGGTACTTCTGGATAGATAGAGGTAGGAGTGGGCGGGGTCAATGTGAGAGTTGTGGGGGATGGCTCTACTAACTGTGAGGTGGGTGCTGGGACAGAGAGAACTAAGGCCGGTGTGGGCACTACCGAAAGAGTTAAAGGATTCTAGCCAGTGGGTGGGACCGCAACATCTATGAGTAGCTCCGGGGCTTGTCCAGGATCAGGCTGCAAAGTAGCAACAAAACAACCTTCCTGAGTGCCCCTAAAACCATCCTCAGACTTGGGTAACCTATAGTAAAACACAACATCCCCTCGCTCATCTTCATCTTTGACCTGAGTGTATCCTTCTGATAGCAAAATCTGCGTTACTCTGCCAAACAACTTCGCATCAAGCAACAATCTCTTGTTACCTTCAGGCCTTTCAGCTTTCTGTCTGAACATTTTTGCTATCTTGGGGGTGTTCGGATTACACTAATTTATGACTATGCGGTGTGCGTTACAGTCCGGCCGGTACTTAAGGCCACACCTCTATACTAGCCACTTCCTCAGCTATATAGTAATAAGGGTATCCTGTGTCACGGAGGAGGGGTACAAAATGTATTCCCTCCGGATTTGATCAGCTGCACCAATATTTTTTATTGTCCTAACTCCCTATCTTCGGTCATGTGAAAATATTCCGTGTCACGGAGGAGGTCGTTCGAAAAAATGTATATGTATATACAAATAAGTCCCGGCCTCCGGACTTGGTCAACTAGACCAAATTTAAATGTCTTAGCTCCCTATCTGCGGTCACGGGAACCCCCCGCGTCTTTAATTACAGACCGGGTCAGTCTAACTAGCTATATCCGTCCACCACCATCTTTCCTGCCCTAACAACCGTCCTCTGGATCCCGTGTGACACTCTCGATTGATCCACACCTCAGGACTGGGATCGTGCTACTGAGCCACAGTGGGCAGCACCCCTGAGTCACAATCAGGTACCTTTAACACCGATAAGGACACACCCCCTCCTCTCCAAGACCAACCACAACGGCAGTGAATACACAGTATGTAACACTTACTGGGGTCGGAGATGATCAGCCTAATTGGAGCAGAGGGAGGTCTTTCCAGGTTGGCAATGCGTCCTTGGAGGGGCTCCACATTGATGTGCCAACTGTCAAGGGAGAAATTTAGGTAAGACTGCTAATGGAGTCTTTGTTCAGGGCAAATCCAGAGATACGGGCCAAATTAACTATCTGTACAGATATAATAAATAACTCCGAAGCAATGATCACAGAAACTGTGTTCACTCTTTGAGCCAGTATAGGCTACTGGCCCGTGTAATGAATAGATCAGATATTAGTATTACATTTCAACCTTCAAACATGTACAAAGTATCAAAATCTGTTTTTTCTCACACATCGAAGCCGTATAGGGAGGTTCAGGGAGATGCGTAGAAGCATAGAAACACACTTTTCATCCCACAGTAACACGACATTCCTCCTTTGTGTGAAACTACTGATAAGACTTTCACTATGAAAGCCTTCACTGTTTATTGTTTGTACATTTATCTATCAGTTTCATTCTCTTTGGTTAACCCTCTCTTGAACATACAACTTAGAATCATATTATGGCGTCTGTGCGATTGTCATATAGACACACAGATATTTATGCAGTGACATCTATATTTTGATTATTTACATACACAGATAATCTTATGACATTTGAACAAACAATTATAGCCCAGGCTACCCTCACAATCCCAACTGAATGCCGAAACTCTGTACTCGTGGGCAGAACGCGACTCAGACAACACAGGGCGCGGGAATCTCAATAATTAGACATTATTTGATCCCAGCAGTCAAAGGCAAATAACACAAAACCATGCAAATCACACGATGTAACAGGCAGCTTCATGAGCACAGCAAAGTCCGTAGCCAGGTAACCGAATCGTCCCAACCTGGGTTTCTTCCAGCCGAATCCTAGAATCCTCGGCGGTACTCCTGCACAATGTAATCCAGTTTCTGATCCCCTAACCGGCACCAAAGTGCCTAGGCTGGGTAATGGACGTCCAACCGGGACCGGAACCCCTAGATTGAAAGCATGTAGCCAAACAACAACCTGGTGACTCCAACAGTCCCTTTTTATATCTCCGGGGCACTCATTCCAGGGAACGTGGTTTCACTGGATTGGTGGAATAAGGCTGCGCTCTGATTGGGTGGCATTTCAATCCACATAGGTAATTCTCATCTGAGTGAGGTAGACAGAGAGGCTGGGGGAAGTTACATTAATTTAGCAATCCACATTCTCAGACAATAGGAGGCTCTGATAGTCCTGGGGAAAACAATGACTCAACAAACATGAGTCAACCCACAAAAAGGACTCTTGTCTGGCAAAATTAAGAACATTAACCCCTGACACACATTTTACAGGGTTGTGTCTTCACATTCCTCCTCCTTCTTAATTAGCTAGATGGGAAACTGCTGAATCTTGCGGAGGTTCACTGTTGATGGGGCTGCCAGATGTGATATCCTCTAATCATCCTTGTCATCTTCTCCATAATATTTGCCCTTTCGTTGGTGAATATAGCAACAGAGGCTCCCATCTATACACCTCCCCCTGATTGCCTCCCCCAGGCTGTGCAGCCGCACTGTGGTCAAGCTTTAAGGTGGGGTACATGAGTTGGGCTTTCCCAAACTCCTTATGATCTTTCTGCCCTCAGTCAATGGCCACAGTTTGGCTAGATGTACTCACTATTGTTGGCTCCGATGAGGATGATGAAGATTGAGTAGGCGGGTTATCTTTGGATGGGTTGGTAGAAGAATCCACATAAGGATGTTGCTTGGCTGCGTGTGATGGCGATGACAAACTGGCTGGATAGTCCTTGTCCTAGGTCGTTTCCCAGAATAACAGGGGTTGGGAGGCCATCCATGAGTCCCATTTCATCCTCTCCCTGCTTGATCCCCATGTCCAACTGCACATATGCCATAGGGATTTCCGAACACTGTCTACCAGCAGGGAGGTGGTCAACTGGTAATCTGGTAAAAGGTGTTCTGGAGAAACAATATCTGGGCTGACCGGGTTGATGGAGGACTCTAGGTCCCTGAGCTTGTATGTCACTGACCTCAACACGCTGGATAGGGCAATGGAGGTTGGCTGGGGTATTTTGTCTGACCGGGTAGATCACTTCCTCCGCTGCTGGTTTATCTTGAGGGTAGCGTGCCTCAGACCACGATGGCTTGTCTTTGCAGACATTGGCCAGTTGTAACCATAATCCATAGCCAGGTAACCGAATCATCCCAACCTGGGTTTCTTCCAGCCAAATTCTAGAATCCTTGGCGGTGCTCCAGCTGTCGTGATCCAGGACCGGTATTCCCCGCTCTAGAGTTTCCCAGACCCAGCCTGGTTATGTCAGGTGCTAACTTCCATCAGCCTCGTTCCAGTTTCAGGAGACACTATAACTGGTGGCTGCACCAGCATTCTAGTGCTGGTTATAGTTTTGCTCTGCAGCCTGTAACTGGCTCTGGTGAGATTTCCTGTTTGATCTGACTCCTTGTTACCATGCCCTGAACTGTACCCTCCCCCATTCATCTGTCCGACTGTCACAGTCCCTGACTTCTGACTCCTGTCAGTTGTTTACCCATCCTGGTTCATCCTGCTTCCCATTTTTGTGTCCCCTTTGGTCTTGTCTTCTGTTCCCTGTGCCCTTTGTGTTTCCCTCTGCATACCTGATCTCCCATCATTCGACTTCGGTTCTATTTTCTGACCTGATCTTGATCCTCCCTCTGCAGTGACTTGACTTCCCGGCTTGACCCTGACTGCTTGACTACTCTAATGCCCCCTGGTGGTTCGCCTGTGAACTGCCTACTGAGGTTACTCTGCTGTACTTCAGCCTCCTTTCTGTTACAGTGTTACTTTGACTCTCCTTCACTACTCTGCTGTGACCTAGTAGGGAATATGCTGTACTACGTCTTACCAGCCCTTTGTACAGCGTGACACCAGCACAATGGGATCCAGTTTCAGATTCCCTAGCTGTCGCTGAAGGGCCTAGGCTGGGTAATGGACTTCCAACCGGGACCAAACCCCTAGATTGAAAGCATGTAGCCAAAAAAACCCTGGGGACTCCAACAGTTCCTTTTTATATCTACTGGGCACTCATTGCAGGGTATGTGGTCTCACCGGATTGGTGGAATAAGGCTGTGCTCTGATTGGGTGGCATTTCAAGCCGCATAGGTAATTCTCCTCTGAGTTAGGTAGACAGAGAGGCTGGGGGAAGTTACAATAATTTAGCAATCCACATTCTCAGACAATGGGAAGCTCCGGTAGTCCTGGGTAAAACAATGACTCAACAAACACTAGATAACACACAAAAGGGACCCAGGCTGGCCAATTAAGAACATTAACCCCTGACAGATATTTTACATGGCTGTGTCTTCACAGCCATCTCCTGTGGTCAGCTGATCCCTGAGAGGGCTATATAAACCCGCCATCTCCTCTGGTCAGTGCTGATCTATGAGAGGGATATATAAACCCACCATCTCCTCTGGTCAGTGCTGATCCCTGAGAGGGCTATATAAACCCGCCATCTCCTCTGGTCAGTGCTGATCCCTGAGAGGGCTATATAAACCCGCCATCTCCTCTGGTCAGTGCTGATCCCTGAGAGGGATATATAAACCCGCCATCTCCTCTGGTCAGTGCTGATCCATGAGAGGGATATATAAACCCGCCATCTCCTCTGGTCAGTGCTGTTCCATGAGAGGGATATATAAACCCGCCATCTCCTCTGGTCAGTGCTGATCCATGAGAGGGATATATAAATCCGCTATCTCCTCTGGTCAGTGCTTATCCATGAGAGGGATATATAAACCCGCCATCTCCTCTGGTCAGTGCTGATCTATGAGAGGGCTATATAAACCCGCCATCTCCTCTGGTCAGTGCTGATCCATGAGAGGGCTATATAAACCCGCCCTCTCCTCTGGTCAGTGCTCATCCATGAGAGGGATATATAAACCCGCCATCTCCTCTGGTCAGTGCTTATCCATGAGAGGGATATATAAACCCGCCATCTCCTCTGGTCAGTGCTGATCTATGAGAGGGATATATAAACCTGCCATCTCCTGTGGTCAGTGCTGATCCATGAGAGGGATATATAAACCCGCCATCTCCTCTGGTCAGTGCTGATCCATGAGAGGGATATATAAACCCGCCATCTCCTCTGGTCAGTCCTGATCTATGAGAGGGATATATAAACCCACCATCTCCTCTGGTCAGTGCTGATCCCTGAGAGGGATATATAAACCCGCTATCTCCTCTGGTCAGTGCTGATCCATGAGAGGGATATATAAACCCGCCATCTCCTCTGGTCACTGCTTATCCATGAGAGGGATATATAAACCCGCCATCTCCTCTGGTCAGTGCTGATCCATGAGAGGGATATATAAACCCGCCATCTCCTCTGGTCAGTCCTGATCTATGAGAGGGATATATAAACCCGCCATCTCCTCTGGTCAGTGCTGATCCATGAGAGGGATATATAAACCCGCCATTTCCTCTGGTCAGTGCTGATCCATGAGAGGGATATATAAACCCGCCATCTCCTGTGGTCAGTGCTGATCCATGAGAGGGATATATAAACCCACCATTTCCTCTGGTCAGTGCTCATCTATGAGAGGGATATATAAACCCGCCAACTCCTCTGGTCAGTGCTTATCCATGAGAGGGATATATAAACCCACCATCTCCTCTGGTCAGTGCTGATCCATGAGAGGGATATATAAACCCGCCATCTCCTCTGGTCAGTGCTGATCCATGAGAGGGATATATAAACCCGCCATCTCCTCTGGTCAGTGCTGATCCATGAGAGGGATATATAAACCCGCCATCTCCTCTGGTCAGTGCTGATCCATGAGAGGGATATATAAACCCACCATCTCCTCTGGTCAGTGCTGATCCATGAGAGGGATATATAAACCCGCCATCTCCTCTGGTCAGTGCTGATCCATGAGAGGGATATATAAACCCACCATCTCCTCTGGTCAGTGCTGATCTATGAGAGGGATATATAAACCCGCCATCTCCTCTGGTCAGTGCTGATCCATGAGAGGGATATATAAACCCGCCATCTCCTCTGGTCAGTCCTGATCTATGAGAGGGATATATAAACCCGCCATCTCCTCTGGTCAGTGCTGATCCATGAGAGGGATATATAAACCCGCCATCTCCTCTGGTCAGTGCTGATCCATGAGAGGGATATATAAACCCGCCATCTCCTCTGGTCAGTGCTTATCCATGAGAGGGATATATAAACCCGCCATCTCCTCTGGTCACTGCTTATCCATGAGAGGGATATATAAACCCGCCATCTCCTCTGGTCAGTGCTGATCCATGAGAGGGATATATAAACCCACCATCTCCTCTGGTCAGTCCTGATCTATGAGAGGGATATATAAACCCGCCATCTCCTCTGGTCAGTGCTGATCCATGAGAGGGATATATAAACCCGCCATCTCCTCTGGTCAGTGCTGATCCATGAGAGGGATATATAAACCCGCCATCTCCTCTGGTCAGTGCTGATCTATGAGAGGGATATATAAACCCGCCATCTCCTGTGGTCAGTGCTGATCCATGAGAGGGATATATAAACCCGCCATCTCCTCTGGTCAGTGCTGATCCATGAGAGGGATATGTAAACCCACCATCTCCTCTGGTCAGTGCTGATCCATGAGAGGGATATATAAACCCGCCATCTCCTCTGGTCAGTGCTGATCCATGAGAGGGATATATAAACCTGCCATCTCCTGTGGTCAGTGCTGATCCATGAGAGGGATATATAAACCCGCCATCTCCTCTGGTCAGTGCTGATCCATGAGAGGGATATATAAACCCGCCATCTCCTCTGGTCAGTGCTGATCCATGAGAGGGATATATAAACCCGCCATCTCCTCTGGTCAGTGCTGACCCATGAGAGGGATATATAAACCCGCCATCTCCTCTGGTCAGTGCTGATCCATGAGAGGGATATATAAACCCGCCATCTCCTCTGGTCAGTGCTGATCCATGAGAGGGATATATAAACCCGCCATCTCCTCTGGTCAGTGCTGATCCATGAGAGGGATATATAAACCCGCCATCTCCTCTGGTCAGTGCTGATCCATGAGAGGGATATATAAACCCGCCATCTCCTCTGGTCAGTGCTGACCCATGAGAGGGATATATAAACCCGCCATCTCCTCTGGTCAGTGCTGATCCATGAGAGGGATATATAAACCCGCCATCTCCTGTGGTCAGTGCTGATCCATGAGAGGGATATATAAACCCGCCATCTCATCTGGTCAGTGCTGATCTATGAGAGGGATATATAAACCCGCCATCTCCTGTGGTCAGTGCTGATCCATGAGAGGGATATATAAACCCGCCATCTCCTCTGGTCAGTGCTGATCCATGAGAGGGATATATAAACCCGCCATCTCCTCTGGTCAGTGCTGACCCATGAGAGGGATATATAAACCCGCCATCTCCTCTGGTCAGTGCTGATCCATGAGAGGGATATATAAACCCGCCATCTCCTCTGGTCAGTCCTGATCTATGAGAGGATTATATAAACCCGCCATCTCCTGTGGTCAGTGCTGATCTATGAGAGGGATATATAAACCCGCCATCTCCTCTGGTCAGTGCTGATCTATGAGAGGGATATATAAACCCGCCATCTCCTGTGGTCAGTGCTGATCTATGAGAGGGATATATAAACCCGCCATCTCCTCTGGTCAGTGCTGATCCATGAGAGGGATATATAAACCCGCCATCTCCTGTGGTCAGTGCTGATCCATGAGAGGGATATATAAACCCGCCATCTCCTGTGGTCAGTGCTGATCCATGAGAGGGATATATAAACCCGCCATCTCCTCTGGTCAGTGCTGATCTGTGAGAGGGATATATAAACCCGCCATCTCCTCTGGTCAGTGCTGATCCATGAGAGGGATATATAAACCCGCCATCTCCTCTGGTCAGTGCTTATCCATGAGAGGGATATATAAACCCGCCATCTCCTCTGGTCAGTGCTGATCCATGAGAGGGATATATAAACCCGCCATCTCCTCTGGTCAGTGCTGATCCATGAGAGGGATATATAAACCCACCATCTCCTCTGGTCAGTGCTCATCTATGAGAGGGATATATAAACCCGCCATCTCCTCTGGTCAGTGCTGATCTATGAGAGGGATATATAAACCCGCCATCTCCTCTGGTCAGTGCTGATCCATGAGAGGGATATATAAACCCGCCATCTCCTGTGGTCAGTGCTGATCCATGAGAGGGATATATAAACCCGCCATCTCCTGTGGTCAGTGCTGATCTATGAGAGGGATATATAAACCCGCCATCTCCTCTGGTCAGTGCTGATCCATGAGAGGGATATATAAACCCGCCATCTCCTCTGGTCAGTGCTGATCTATGAGAGGGATATATAAACCCGCCATCTCCTCTGGTCAGTGCTGATCCATGAGAGGGATATATAAACCCGCCATCTCCTCTGGTCAGTGCTTATCCATGAGAGGGATATATAAACCCGCCATCTCCTCTGGTCAGTGCTTATCCATGACAGGGATATATAAACCCACCATCTCCTCTGGTCAGTGCTGATCCATGAGAGGGATATATAAACCCGCCATCTCCTGTGGTCAGTGCTGATCCATGAGAGGGATATATAAACCCGCCATCTCCTCTGGTCAGTGCTTATCCATGAGAGGGATATATAAACCCGCCATCTCCTGTGGTCAGTGCTGATCCATGAGAGGGATATATAAACCCGCCATCTCCTGTGGTCAGTGCTGATCCATGAGAGGGATATATAAACCCACCATCTCCTCTGGTCAGTGCTGATCCATGAGAGGGATATATAAACCCGCCATCTCCTGTGGTCAGTGCTGATCCATGAGAGGGATATATAAACCCGCCATCTCCTGTGGTCAGTGCTGATCCATGAGAGGGATATATAAACCCACCATCTCCTCTGGTCAGTGCTGATCCATGAGAGGGATATATAAACCCGCCATCTCCTCTGGTCACTGCTGATCTATGAGAGGGATATATAAACCCGCCATCTCCTCTGGTCAGTGCTGATCCATGAGAGGGATATATAAACCCACCATCTCCTCTGGTCAGTGCTGATCTATGAGAGGGATATATAAACCCGCCATCTCCTCTGGTCAGTGCTGATCTATGAGAGGGATATATAAACCCGCCATCTCCTCTGGTCAGTGCTGATCCATGAGAGGGATATATAAATCCGCCATCTCCTCTGGTCAGTCCTGATCTATGAGAGGGATATATAAACCCACCATCTCCTCTGGTCAGTCCTGATCTATGAGAGGGATATATAAACCCGCCATCTCCTGTGGTCAGTGCTGATCTATGAGAGGGATATATAAATCCGCCATCTCCTCTGGTCAGTGCTGATCCATGAGAGGGATATATAAACCCACCATCTCCTCTGGTCAGTGCTGATCCATGAGAGGGATATATAAACCCGCCATCTCCTCTGGTCAGTCCTGATCTATGAGAGGGATATATAAACCCGCCATCTCCTCTGGTCAGTGCTGATCTATGAGAGGGATATATAAACCCACCATCTCCTCTGGTCAGTGCTGATCCATGAGAGGGATATATAAACCCGCCATCTCCTCTGGTCAGTGCTGATCCATGAGAGGGATATATAAACCCGCCATCTCCTCTGGTCAGTGCTTATCCATGAGAGGGATATATAAACCCGCCATCTCCTCTGGTCAGTGCTGATCTATGAGAGGGATATATAAACCCGCCATCTCCTCTGGTCAGTGCTGATCCATGAGAGGGATATATAAACCCGCCATCTCCTCTGGTCAGTGCTTATCCATGAGAGGGATATATAAACCCGCCATCTCCTCTGGTCAGTGCTGATCCATGAGAGGGATATATAAACCCGCCATCTCCTCTGGTCAGTGCTTATCCATGAGAGGGATATATAAACCCGCCATCTCCTCTGGTCAGTGCTGATCTATGAGAGGGATATATAAACCCGCCATCTCCTCTGGTCAGTGCTGATCTATGAGAGGGATATATAAACCCGCCATCTCCTCTGGTCAGTGCTGATCCATGAGAGGGATATATAAACCCGCCATCTCCTCTGGTCAGTGCTTATCCATGAGAGGGATATATAAACCCACCATCTCCTCTGGTCAGTGCTTATCCATGAGAGGGATATATAAACCCGCCATCTCCTCTGGTCAGTGCTGACCCATGAGAGGGATATATAAACCCGCCATCTCCTGTGGTCAGTGCTGATCTATGAGAGGGATATATAAACCCGCCATCTCCTCTGGTCAGTGCTTATCCATGAGAGGGATATATAAACCCACCATCTCCTCTGGTCAGTGCTTATCCATGAGAGGGATATATAAACCCGCCATCTCCTGTGGTCAGTGCTGATCCATGAGAGGGATATATAAATCCGCCATCTCCTCTGGTCAGTGCTGATCCATGAGAGGGATATATAAACCCGCCATCTCCTGTGGTCAGTCCTGATCTATGAGAGGGCTATATAAACCCGCCATCTCCTGTGGTCAGTCCTGATCTATGAGAGGGATATATAAACCCACCATCTCCTCTGGTCAGTGCTGATCCATGAGAGGGATATATAAACCCGCCATCTCCTCTGGTCAGTGCTGATCTATGAGAGGGATATATAAACCCGCCATCTCCTGTGGTCAGTGCTGATCCATGAGAGGGATATATAAACCCGCCATCTCCTCTGGTCAGTCCTGATCTATGAGAGGGATATATAAACCCGCCATCTCCTCTGGTCAGTGCTGATCTATGAGAGGGATATATAAACCCGCCATCTCCTCTGGTCAGTCCTGATCTATGAGAGGGATATATAAACCCGCCATCTCCTCTGGTCAGTGCTTATCCATGAAAGGGATATATAAACCCGCCATCTCCTCTGGTCAGTGCTGATCCATGAGAGGGATATATAAACCCGCCATCTCATCTGGTCAGTGCTGATCTATGAGAGGGATATATAAACCCGCCATCTCCTCTGGTCAGTGCTGATCCATGAGAGGGATATATAAACCCACCATCTCCTGTGGTCAGTGCTGATCCATGAGAGGGATATATAAACCCGCCATCTCCTCTGGTCAGTGCTGATCTATGAGAGGGATATATAAACCCGCCATCTCCTGTGGTCAGTGCTGATCCATGAGAGGGATATATAAACCCGCCATCTCCTCTGGTCAGTGCTGATCCATGAGAGGGATATATAAACCCACCATCTCCTCTGGTCAGTGCTGATCCATGAGAGGGATATATAAACCCGCCATCTCCTGTGGTCAGTGCTGATCCATGAGAGGGATATATAAACCCGCTATCTCCTCTGGTCAGTGCTGATCCATGAGAGGGATATATAAACCCGCCATCTCCTGTGGTCAGTGCTGATCCATGAGAGGGATATATAAACCCGCCATCTCCTCTGGTCAGTGCTGATCCATGAGAGGGATATATAAACCCGCCATCTCCTCTGGTCAGTGCTGATCCATGAGAGGGATATATAAACCCGCCATCTCCTCTGGTCAGTGCTGATCCATGAGAGGGATATATAAACCCGCCATCTCCTGTGGTCAGTGCTGATCCATGAGAGGGATATATAAACCCGCCATTTCCTCTGGTCAGTGCTGTTCCATGAGAGGGATATATAAACCCGCCATCTCCTCTGGTCAGTGCTGATCCATGAGAGGGATATATAAACCCGCCATTTCCTCTGGTCAGTGCTGTTCCATGAGAGGGATATATAAACCCGCCATCTCCTCTGGTCAGTGCTGATCCATGAGAGGGATATATAAACCCGCCATCTCCTCTGGTCAGTCCTGATCTATGAGAGGGATATATAAACCCGCCATCTCCTCTGGTCAGTGCTGATCCATGAGAGGGATATATAAACCCGCCATCTCCTGTGGTCAGTGCTGATCCATGAGAGGGATATATAAACCCGCCATTTCCTCTGGTCAGTGCTGATCGATGAGAGGGATATATAAACCCGCCATCTCCTGTGGTCAGTGCTGATCTATGAGAGGGATATATAAACCCGCCATCTCCTGTGGTCAGTGCTGATCCATGAGAGGGATATATAAACCGGCCATCTCCTCTGGTCAGTGCTGATCCATGAGAGGGATATATAAACCCGCCATCTCCTCTGGTCAGTGCTGATCTATGAGAGGGATATATAAACCGGCCATCTCCTCTGGTCAGTGCTGATCGATGAGAGGGATATATAAACCCGCCATCTCCTCTGGTCAGTGCTGATCTATGAGAGGGATATATAAACCCGCCATCTCCTGTGGTCAGTGCTGATCCATGAGAGGTATATATAAACCCGCCATCTCCTCTGGTCAGTGCTGATCTATGAGAGGGATATATAAACCCGCCATCTCCTGTGGTCAGTGCTGATCCATGAGAGGGATATATAAACCCACCATCTCCTCTGGTCAGTGCTTATCCATGAGAGGGATATATAAACCCGCCATCTCCTCTGGTCAGTGCTGATCCATGAGAGGGATATATAAACCCGCCATCTCCTCTGGTCAGTGCTGACCCATGAGAGGGATATATAAACCTGCCATCTCCTCTGGTCAGTGCTGATCCATGAGAGGGATATATAAACCCGCCATCTCCTCTGGTCAGTGCTGATCTATGAGAGGGATATATAAACCCACCATCTCCTCTGGTCAGTGCTGATCCATGAGAGGGATATATAAACCCGCCATCTCCTCTGGTCAGTGCTGATCTATGAGAGGGATATATAAACCCGCCATCTCCTCTGGTCAGTGCTGATCCATGAGAGGGATATATAAACCCACCATCTCCTCTGGTCAGTCCTGATCTATGAGAGGGATATATAAACCCGCCATCTCCTCTGGTCAGTGCTGATCCATGAGAGGGATATATAAACCCGCCATCTCCTCTGGTCAGTGCTGTTCCATGAGAGGGATATATAAACCCGCCATCTCCTGTGGTCAGTGCTTATCCATGAGAGGGATATATAAACCCGCCATCTCCTCTGGTCAGTGCTGTTCCATGAGAGGGATATATAAACCCGCCATCTCCTGTGGTCAGTGCTTATCCATGAGAGGGATATATAAACCCACCATCTCCTCTGGTCAGTGCTTATCCATGAGAGGGATATATAAACCCGCCATCTCCTCTGGTCAGTGCTGATCCATGAGAGGGATATATAAACCCGCCATCTCCTCTGGTCAGTGCTGACCCATGAGAGGGATATATAAACCTGCCATCTCCTCTGGTCAGTGCTGATCCATGAGAGGGATATATAAACCCGCCATCTCCTCTGGTCAGTGCTGATCCATGAGAGGGATATATAAACCCGCCATCTCCTCTGGTCAGTGCTGATCCATGAGAGGGATATATAAACCCGCCATCTCCTCTGGTCAGTGCTGATCTATGAGAGGGATATAAAAACCCGCCATCTCCTCTGGTCAGTGCTGATCCATGAGAGGGATATATAAACCCGCCATCTCCTCTGGTCAGTGCTGATCCATGAGAGGGATATATAAATCCGCCATCTCCTGTGGTCAGTGCTGATCCATGAGAGGGATATATAAACCCGCCATCTCCTCTGGTCAGTGCTGATCTATGAGAGGGATATAAAAACCCGCCATCTCCTCTGGTCAGTGCTGATCCATGAGAGGGATATATAAACCCGCCATCTCCTCTGGTCAGTCCTGATCTATGAGAGGGATATATAAACCCACCATCTCCTCTGGTCAGTGCTTATCCATGAGAGGGATATATAAACCCGCCATCTCCTCTGGTCAGTGCTTATCCATGAGAGGGATATATAAACCCGCCATCTCCTGTGGTCAGTGCTTATCCATGAGAGGGATATATAAACCCGCCATCTCCTCTGGTCAGTGCTGACCCATGAGAGGGATATATAAACCCGCCATCTCCTGTGGTCAGTGCTGATCTATGAGAGGGATATATAAACCCGCCATCTCCTCTGGTCAGTGCTTATCCATGAAAGGGATATATAAACCCGCCATCTCCTCTGGTCAGTGCTGACCCATGAGAGGGATATATAAACCCGCCATCTCCTCTGGTCAGTGCTGATCCATGAGAGGGATATATAAACCCGCCATCTCCTCTGGTCAGTGCTGATCCATGAGAGGGATATATAAACCCGCCATCTCCTGTGGTCAGTGCTGATCCATGAGAGGGATATATAAACCCGCCATCTCATCTGGTCAGTGCTGATCTATGAGAGGGATATATAAACCCGCCATCTCCTCTGGTCAGTGCTGATCCATGAGAGGGATATATAAACCCGCCATCTCCTCTGGTCAGTGCTGACCCATGAGAGGGATATATAAACCCGCCATCTCCTCTGGTCAGTGCTGATCCATGAGAGGGATATATAAACCCGCCATCTCCTCTGGTGAGTGCTGACCCATGAGAGGGATATATAAACCCGCCATCTCCTCTGGTCAGTGCTGATCCATGAGAGGGATATATAAACCCGCCATCTCCTCTGGTCAGTGCTGACCCATGAGAGGGATATATAAACCCGCCATCTCCTCTGGTCAGTGCTGATCTATGAGAGGGATATATAAACCCGCCATCTCCTCTGGTCAGTGCTGATCCATGAGAGGGATATATAAACCCGCCATCTCCTCTGGTCAGTGCTGATCCATGAGAGGGATATATAAACCCGCCATCTCCTCTGGTCAGTGCTGATCTATGAGAGGGATATATAAACCCGCCATCTCCTCTGGTCAGTGCTGATCCATGAGAGGGATATATAAACCCGCCATCTCCTCTGGTCAGTGCTGATCCATGAGAGGGATATATAAACCCGCCATCTCCTCTGGTCAGTGCTGATCTATGAGAGGGATATATAAACCCGCCATCTCCTCTGGTCAGTCCTGATCTATGAGAGGGATATATAAACCCGCCATCTCCTCTGGTCAGTCCTGATCTATGAGAGGGATATATAAACCCGCCATCTCCTCTGGTCAGTGCTGATCCATGAGAGGGATATATAAACCCGCCATCTCCTCTGGTCAGTGCTGATCCATGAGAGGGATATATAAACCCGCCATCTCCTCTGGTCAGTGCTGATCCATGAGAGGGATATATAAACCCGCCATCTCCTCTGGTCAGTGCTGACCCATGAGAGGGATATATAAACCCACCATCTCCTCTGGTCAGTGCTTATCCATGAAAGGGATATATAAACCCGCCATCTCCTCTGGTCAGTGCTGACCCATGAGAGGGATATATAAACCCGCCATCTCCTCTGGTCAGTGCTGATCCATGAGAGGGATATATAAACCCACCATCTCCTGTGGTCAGTGCTGATCTATGAGAGGGATATATAAACCCGCCATCTCCTCTGGTCAGTGCTGATCCATGAGAGGGATATATAAACCCGCCATCTCCTCTGGTCAGTGCTGATCCATGAGAGGGATATATAAACCCGCCATCTCCTCTGGTCAGTGCTGATCCATGAGAGGGATATATAAACCCGCCATCTCCTCTGGTCAGTGCTGATCCATGAGAGGGATATATAAACCCGCCATCTCCTGTGGTCAGTGCTGATCCATGAGAGGGATATATAAACCCGCCATCTCCTCTGGTCAGTGCTGATCCATGAGAGGGATATATAAACCCACCATCTCCTGTGGTCAGTGCTGATCCATGAGAGGGATATATAAACCCACCATCTCCTGTGGTCAGTGCTTATCCATGAGAGGGATATATAAACCCGCCATCTCCTCTGGTCAGTGCTGATCCATGAGAGGGATATATAAACCCGCCATCTCCTCTGGTCAGTGCTGATCCATGAGAGGGATATATAAACCCGCCATCTCCTGTGGTCAGTGCTGACCCATGAGAGGGATATATAAACCCACCATCTCCTCTGGTCAGTGCTTATCCATGAAAGGGATATATAAACCCGCCATCTCCTCTGGTCAGTGCTGACCCATGAGAGGGATATATAAACCCGCCATCTCCTCTGGTCAGTGCTGATCCATGAGAGGGATATATAAACCCGCCATCTCCTCTGGTCAGTGCTGATCGATGAGAGGGATATATAAACCCGCCATCTCCTCTGGTCAGTGCTGATCCATGAGAGGGATATATAAACCCGCCATCTCCTCTGGTCAGTGCTGATCCATGAGAGGGATATATAAACCCGCCATCTCCTCTGGTCAGTGCTGATCCATGAGAGGGATATATAAACCCGCCATCTCCTCTGGTCAGTGCTGATCCATGAGAGGGATATATAAACCCGCCATCTCATCTGGTCAGTGCTGATCCATGAGAGGGATATATAAACCCACCATCTCCTCTGGTCAGTGCTGACCCATGAGAGGGATATATAAACCCGCCATCTCCTCTGGTCAGTGCTGATCCATGAGAGGGATATATAAACCCACCATCTCCTCTGGTCAGTGCTGATCTATGAGAGGGATATATAAACCCGCCATCTCCTCTGGTCAGTGCTGATCTATGAGAGGGATATATAAACCCGCCATCTCATCTGGTCAGTGCTGATCTATGAGAGGGATATATAAACCCACCATCTCCTGTGGTCAGTGCTGATCTATGAGAGGGATATATAAACCCACCATCTCCTGTGGTCAGTGCTGATCTATGAGAGGGATATATAAACCCGCCATCTCCTCTGGTCAGTCCTGATCTATGAGAGGGATATATAAACCCGCCATCTCCTCTGGTCAGTGCTTATCCATGAGAGGGATATATAAACCCGCCATCTCCTCTGGTCAGTGCTGATCCATGAGAGGGATATATAAACCCGCCATCTCCTCTGGTCAGTGCTGATCCATGAGAGGGATATATAAACCCGCCATCTCCTGTGGTCAGTGCTGATCTATGAGAGGGATATATAAACCCGCCATCTCCTCTGGTCAGTCCTGATCTATGAGAGGGATATATAAACCCGCCATCTCCTCTGGTCAGTGCTGATCCATGAGAGGGATATATAAACCCGCCATCTCCTCTGGTCAGTGCTGATCTATGAGAGGGATATATAAACCCGCCATCTCCTCTGGTCAGTGCTGATCCATGAGAGGGATATATAAACCCGCCATCTCCTCTGGTCAGTGCTGATCCATGAGAGGGATATATAAACCCACCATCTCCTGTGGTCAGTGCTGATCTATGAGAGGGATATATAAACCCGCCATCTCCTCTGGTCAGTCCTGATCTATGAGAGGGATATATAAACCCGCCATCTCCTCTGGTCAGTGCTGATCCATGAGAGGGATATATAAACCCGCCATCTCCTCTGGTCAGTGCTGATCCATGAGAGGGATATATAAACCCGCCATCTCCTCTGGTCAGTGCTGATCCATGAGAGGGATATATAAACCCACCATCTCCTGTGGTCAGTGCTGATCTATGAGAGGGATATATAAACCCGCCATCTCCTCTGGTCAGTGCTGATCCATGAGAGGGATATATAAACCCGCCATCTCCTCTGGTCAGTGCTGATCCATGAGAGGGATATATAAACCCGCCATCTCCTCTGGTCAGTGCTGATCTATGAGAGGGATATATAAACCCGCCATCTCCTCTGGTCAGTGCTGATCCATGAGAGGGATATATAAACCCGCCATCTCCTGTGGTCAGTGCTGATCTATGAGAGGGATATATAAACCCGCCATCTCCTCTGGTCAGTGCTGATCCATGAGAGGGATATATAAACCCGCCATCTCATCTGGTCAGTGCTGATCTATGAGAGGGATATATAAACCCGCCATCTCCTCTGGTCAGTGCTGATCCATGAGAGGGATATATAAACCCGCCATCTCCTCTGGTCAGTGCTGATCTGTGAGAGGGATATATAAACCCGCCATCTCCTGTGGTCAGTGCTGACCCATGAGAGGGATATATAAACCCGCCATCTCCTCTGGTCAGTGCTTATCCATGAGAGGGATATATAAACCCGCCATCTCCTCTGGTCAGTGCTGATCCATGAGAGGGATATATAAACCCGCCATCTCCTCTGGTCAGTGCTGATCCATGAGAGGGATATATAAACCCGCCATCTCCTCTGGTCAGTGCTGTTCCATGAGAGGGCTATATAAACCCGCCATCTCCTCTGGTCAGTGCTGATCTATGAGAGGGATATATAAACCCGCCATCTCCTCTGGTCAGTGCTGATCCATGAGAGGGATATATAAACCCGCCATCTCCTGTGGTCAGTGCTGATCTATGAGAGGGATATATAAACCCGCCATCTCCTCTGGTCAGTGCTGATCCATGAGAGGGATATATAAACCCGCCATCTCATCTGGTCAGTGCTGATCTATGAGAGGGATATATAAACCCGCCATCTCCTCTGGTCAGTGCTGATCCATGAGAGGGATATATAAACCCGCCATCTCCTCTGGTCAGTGCTGATCTGTGAGAGGGATATATAAACCCGCCATCTCCTGTGGTCAGTGCTGATCTATGAGAGGGATATATAAACCCGCCATCTCCTCTGGTCAGTGCTGATCCATGAGAGGGATATATAAACCCGCCATCTCCTGTGGTCAGTGCTGATCCATGAGAGGGATATATAAACCCGCCATCTCCTCTGGTCAGTGCTGATCTATGAGAGGGATATATAAACCCGCCATCTCCTCTGGACAGTGCTGATCCATGAGAGGGATATATAAACCCGCCATCTCCTCTGGTCAGTGCTGATCCATGAGAGGGATATATAAACCCGCCATCTCCTCTGGTCAGTGCTGATCTATGAGAGGGATATATAAACCCGCCATCTCCTGTGGTCAGTGCTGATCCATGAGAGGGATATATAAACCCGCCATCTCCTCTGGTCACTGCTTATCCATGAGAGGGATATATAAACCCGCCATCTCCTCTGGTCAGTGCTGATCCATGAGAGGGATATATAAACCCGCCATCTCCTGTGGTCAGTGCTGATCCATGAGAGGGATATATAAACCCGCCATCTCCTCTGGTCAGTGCTGATCCATGAGAGGGATATATAAACCCGCCATCTCCTCTGGTCAGTGCTGATCCATGAGAGGGATATATAAACCCGCCATCTCCTCTGGTCAGTGCTGATCTATGAGAGGGATATATAAACCCGCCATCTCCTCTGGTCACTGCTTATCCATGAGAGGGATATATAAACCCGCCATCTCCTCTGGTTAGTGCTGATCTATGAGAGGGATATATAAACCCGCCATCTCCTGTGGTCAGTGCTGATCCATGAGAGGGATATATAAACCCGCCATCTCCTCTGGTCAGTGCTGATCTATGAGAGGGATATATAAACCCACCATCTCCTCTGGTCAGTGCTGATCTATGAGAGGGATATATAAACCCGCCATCTCCTCTGGTCAGTGCTGATCTATGAGAGGGATATATAAACCCGCCATCTCCTCTGGTCAGTGCTGATCCATGACAGGGATATATAAACCCGCCATCTCCTCTGGTCAGTGCTGACCCATGAGAGGGCTATATAAACCCGCCATCTCCTCTGGTCAGTGCTGATCTATGAGAGGGATATATAAACCCGCCATCTCCTCTGGTCAGTGCTGATCTATGAGAGGGATATATAAACCCGCCATCTCCTCTGGTCAGTGCTGATCTATGAGAGGGATATATAAACCCGCCATCTCCTCTGGTCAGTGCTGATCCATGAGAGGGATATATAAACCCGCCATCTCCTCTGGTCAGTGCTGATCCATGAGAGGGATATATAAACCCGCCATCTCCTCTGGTCAGTGCTGACCCATGAGAGGGATATATAAACCCGCCATCTCCTCTGGTCAGTGCTGATCCATGAGAGGGATATATAAACCCGCCATCTCCTGTGGTCAGTGCTGATCCATGAGAGGGATATATAAACCCGCCATCTCCTGTGGTCAGTGCTGATCCATGAGAGGGATATATAAACCCGCCATCTCCTGTGGTCAGTGCTGATCCATGAGAGGGATATATAAACCCGCCATCTCCTCTGGTCAGTGCTGATCCATGAGAGGGATATATAAACCCACCATCTCCTCTGGTCAGTCCTGATCTATGAGAGGGATATATAAACCCGCCATCTCCTGTGGTCAGTGCTGATCCATGAGAGGGATATATAAACCCGCCATCTCCTGTGGTCAGTGCTGATCCATGAGAGGGATATATAAACCCGCCATCTCCTCTGGTCAGTGCTGATCCATGAGAGGGATATATAAACCCGCCATCTCCTCTGGTCAGTGCTGATCCATGAGAGGGATATATAAACCCGCCATCTCCTCTGGTCAGTGCTGACCCATGAGAGGGATATATAAACCCGCCATCTCCTCTGGTCAGTGCTGATCCATGAGAGGGATATATAAACCCGCCATCTCCTCTGGTCAGTGCTGATCCATGAGAGGGATATATAAACCCGCCATCTCCTGTGGTCAGTGCTGATCCATGAGAGGGATATATAAACCCGCCATCTCCTCTGGTCAGTGCTGATCTATGAGAGGGATATATAAACCCGCCATCTCCTCTGGTCAGTGCTGATCCATGAGAGGGATATATAAACCCGCCATCTCCTGTGGTCAGTGCTGATCCATGAGAGGGATATATAAACCCGCCATCTCCTGTGGTCAGTGCTGATCCATGAGAGGGATATATAAACCCGCCATCTCCTCTGGTCAGTGCTGATCTATGAGAGGGATATATAAACCCGCCATCTCCTCTGGTCAGTGCTGATCTATGAGAGGGATATATAAACCCGCCATCTCCTCTGGTCAGTGCTGATCCATGAGAGGGATATATAAACCCGCCATCTCCTCTGGTCAGTGCTGATCCATGAGAGGGATATATAAACCCACCATCTCCTCTGGTCAGTGCTGATCCATGAGAGGGATATATAAACCCGCCATCTCCTCTGGTCAGTGCTGATCTATGAGAGGGATATATAAACCCGCCATCTCCTCTGGTCAGTGCTGATCTATGAGAGGGATATATAAACCCGCCATCTCCTGTGGTCAGTGCTGATCTATGAGAGGGATATATAAATCCGCCATCTCCTCTGGTCAGTGCTGATCCATGAGAGGGATATATAAACCCGCCATCTCCTCTGGTCAGTGCTGATCCATGAGAGGGATATATAAACCCGCCATCTCCTCTGGTCAGTGCTGATCCATGAGAGGGATATATAAACCCGCCATCTCCTCTGGTCAGTGCTGATCTATGAGAGGGATATATAAACCCGCCATCTCCTGTGGTCAGTGCTGATCTATGAGAGGGATATATAAACCCGCCATCTCCTGTGGTCAGTGCTGATCTATGAGAGGGATATATAAACCCGCCATCTCCTCTGGTCAGTGCTGATCCATGAGAGGGATATATAAACCCGCCATCTCCTCTGGTCAGTGCTGATCCATGAGAGGGATATATAAACCCGCCATCTCCTCTGGTCAGTGCTGATCCATGAGAGGGATATATAAACCCGCCATTTCCTCTGGTCAGTGCTGATCCATGAGAGGGATATATAAACCCACCATCTCCTCTGGTCAGTGCTGATCCATGAGAGGGATATATAAACCCGCCATCTCCTCTGGTCAGTGCTGATCCATGAGAGGGATATATAAACCCGCCATCTCCTCTGGTCAGTGCTGATCCATGAGAGGGATATATAAACCCACCATCTCCTCTGGTCAGTGCTGATCCATGAGAGGGATATATAAACCCGCCATCTCCTGTGGTCAGTGCTTATCCATGAGAGGGATATATAAACCCGCCATCTCCTCTGGTCAGTGCTGATCCATGAGAGGGATATATAAACCCGCCATCTCCTGTGGTCAGTGCTGATCCATGAGAGGGATATATAAACCCGCCATCTCCTCTGGTCAGTGCTGATCCATGAGAGGGATATATAAACCCGCCATCTCCTCTGGTCAGTGCTGATCCATGAGAGGGATATATAAACCCGCCATCTCCTCTGGTCAGTGCTGATCCATGAGAGGGATATATAAACCCGCCATCTCCTCTGGTCAGTGCTGATCTATGAGAGGGATATATAAACCCGCCATCTCCTCTGGTCAGTGCTGATCCATGAGAGGGATATATAAACCCACCATCTCCTCTGGTCAGTGCTGATCCATGAGAGGGATATATAAACCCGCCATCTCCTCTGGTCAGTGCTTATCCATGAGAGGGATATATAAACCCGCCATCTCCTCTGGTCAGTGCTGATCCATGAGAGGGATATATAAACCCGCCATCTCCTGTGGTCAGTGCTGATCTATGAGAGGGATATATAAACCCGCCATCTCCTCTGGTCAGTGCTGATCCATGAGAGGGATATATAAACCCACCATCTCCTCTGGTCAGTGCTGATCCATGAGAGGGATATATAAACCCGCCATCTCCTCTGGTCAGTGCTTATCCATGAGAGGGATATATAAACCCGCCATCTCCTCTGGTCAGTGCTGATCCATGAGAGGGATATATAAACCCGCCATCTCCTGTGGTCAGTGCTGATCTATGAGAGGGATATATAAACCCGCCATCTCCTCTGGTCAGTGCTGATCTATGAGAGGGATATATAAACCCGCCATCTCCTCTGGTCAGTGCTGATCCATGAGAGGGATATATAAACCCGCCATCTCCTCTGGTCAGTGCTGATCCATGAGAGGGATATATAAACCCGCCATCTCCTCTGGTCAGTGCTCATCCATGAGAGGGATATATAAACCCGCCATCTCCTGTGGTCAGTGCTGATCCATGAGAGGGATATATAAACCCGCCATCTCCTGTGGTCAGTGCTGATCTATGAGAGGGATATATAAACCCGCCATCTCCTCTGGTCAGTGCTTATCCATGAGAGGGATATATAAACCCGCCATCTCCTCTGGTCAGTGCTGATCCATGAGAGGGATATATAAACCCGCCATCTCCTCTGGTCAGTGCTGATCCATGAGAGGGATATATAAACCCACCATCTCCTCTGGTCAGTGCTTATCCATGAGAGGGATATATAAACCCGCCATCTCCTCTGGTCAGTGCTGATCCATGAGAGGGATATATAAACCCGCCATCTCCTGTGGTCAGTGCTGATCCATGAGAGGGATATATAAACCCGCCATCTCCTCTGGTCAGTGCTGATCCATGAGAGGGATATATAAACCCGCCATCTCCTCTGGTCAGTGCTGATCCATGAGAGGGATATATAAACCCGCCATCTCCTCTGGTCAGTGCTGATCCATGAGAGGGATATATAAACCCGCCATCTCCTGTGGTCAGTGCTGATCCATGAGAGGGATATATAAACCCGCCATCTCCTGTGGTCAGTGCTGATCTATGAGAGGGATATATAAACCCGCCATTTCCTGTGGTCAGTGCTGATCTATGAGAGGGATATATAAACCCGCCATCTCCTGTGGTCAGTGCTGATCTATGAGAGGGATATATAAACCCGCCATCTCCTCTGGTCAGTGCTGATCCATGACAGGGATATATAAACACGCCATCTCCTGTGGTCAGTGCTGATCCATGAGAGGGATATATAAACCCGCCATCTCCTCTGGTCAGTGCTCATCTATGAGAGGGATATATAAACCCGCCATCTCCTCTGGTCAGTGCTGATCCATGAGAGGGATATATAAACCCGCCATCTCCTCTGGTCAGTGCTGATCTATGAGAGGGATATATAAACCCGCCATCTCCTCTGGTCAGTGCTGATCCATGAGAGGGATATATAAACCCGCCATCTCCTCTGGTCAGTGCTGATCTATGAGAGGGATATATAAACCCGCCATCTCCTCTGGTCAGTGCTGATCCATGAGAGGGATATATAAACCCACCATCTCCTCTGGTCAGTGCTGACCCATGAGAGGGATATATAAACCCGCCATCTCCTCTGGTCAGTGCTGATCTATGAGAGGGATATATAAACCCGCCATCTCCTCTGGTCAGTGCTGATCCATGAGAGGGATATATAAACCCGCCATCTCCTCTGGTCAGTGCTGATCCATGAGAGGGATATATAAACCCGCCATCTCCTGTGGTCAGTGCTGATCTATGAGAGGGATATATAAACCCGCCATCTCCTCTGGTCAGTGCTGATCCATGAGAGGGATATATAAACCCGCCATCTCCTGTGGTCAGTGCTGACCCATGAGAGGGATATATAAACCCGCCATCTCCTCTGGTCAGTGCTGATCTATGAGAGGGATATATAAACCCGCCATCTCCTCTGGTCAGTGCTGATCTATGAGAGGGATATATAAACCCACCATCTCCTCTGGTCAGTGCTGATCCATGAGACGGATATATAAACCCGCCATCTCCTCTGGTCAGTGCTGATCCATGAGAGGGATATATAAACCCGCCATCTCCTGTGGTCAGTGCTGATCCATGAGAGGGATATATAAACCCGCCATCTCCTCTGGTCAGTGCTGATCCATGAGAGGGATATATAAAACCCGCCATCTCCTGTGGTCAGTGCTGATCCATGAGAGGGATATATAAACCCGCCATCTCCTGTGGTCAGTGCTGATCCATGAGAGGGATATATAAACCCGCCATCTCCTCTGGTCAGTGCTGATCCATGAGAGGGATATATAAACCCGCCATCTCCTCTGGTCAGTGCTGATCCATGAGAGGGATATATAAACCCGCCATCTCCTCTGGTCAGTGCTGATCCATGAGAGGGATATATAAACCCGCCATCTCATCTGGTCAGTGCTGATCCATGAGAGGGATATATAAACCCGCCATCTCCTGTGGTCAGTGCTGATCTATGAGAGGGATATATAAACCCGCCAACTCCTCTGGTCAGTGCTTATCCATGAGAGGGATATATAAACCCGCCATCTCCTGTGGTCAGTGCTGATCTATGAGAGGGATATATAAACCCGCCATCTCCTGTGGTCAGTGCTGATCCATGAGAGGGATATATAAACCCGCCATCTCCTGTGGTCAGTGCTGATCCATGAGAGGGATATATAAACCCGCCATCTCATCTGGTCAGTGCTGATCCATGAGAGGGATATATAAACCCGCCATCTCCTGTGGTCAGTGCTGATCTATGAGAGGGATATATAAACCCACCATCTCCTCTGGTCAGTGCTGATCCATGAGAGGGATATATAAACCCGCCATCTCCTCTGGTCAGTGCTGATCCATGAGAGGGATATATAAACCCGCCATCTCCTCTGGTCAGTGCTGATCCATGAGAGGGATATATAAACCCGCCATCTCCTCTGGTCAGTGCTGATCCATGAGAGGGATATATAAACCCGCCATCTCCTCTGGTCAGTGCTGATCCATGAGAGGGATATATAAACCCGCCATCTCCTCTGGTCAGTGCTTATCCATGAGAGGGATATATAAACCCGCCATCTCCTCTGGTCAGTGCTGATCCATGAGAGGGATATATAAACCCACCATCTCCTCTGGTCAGTGCTGATCCATGAGAGGGATATATAAACCCGCCATCTCCTCTGGTCAGTGCTGATCCATGAGAGGGATATATAAACCCGCCATCTCCTCTGGTCAGTGCTGATCCATGAGAGGGATATATAAACCCGCCATCTCCTCTGGTCAGTGCTGATCCATGAGAGGGATATATAAACCCGCCATCTCCTCTGGTCAGTGCTGATCCATGAGAGGGATATATAAACCCGCCATCTCCTCTGGTCAGTGCTGATCCATGAGAGGGATATATAAACCCGCCATCTCCTCTGGTCAGTGCTGATCCATGAGAGGGCTATATAAACCCGCCATCTCCTCTGGTCAGTGCTGATCCATGAGAGGGATATATAAACCCGCCATCTCCTCTGGTCAGTGCTGATCCATGAGAGGGATATATAAACCCGCCATCTCCTCTGGTCAGTGCTGATCCATGAGAGGGATATATAAACCCGCCATCTCCTCTGGTCAGTGCTGATCCATGAGAGGGATATATAAACCCGCCATCTCCTGTGGTCAGTGCTGATCCATGAGAGGGATATATAAACCCGCCATCTCCTGTGGTCAGTGCTGATCTATGAGAGGGATATATAAACCCACCATCTCCTCTGGTCAGTGCTGATCTATGAGAGGGATATATAAACCCGCCATCTCCTCTGGTCAGTGCTGATCCATGAGAGGGATATATAAACCCGCCATCTCCTGTGGTCAGTGCTGATCCATGAGAGGGATATATAAACCCGCCATCTCCTCTGGTCAGTGCTGATCCATGAGAGGGATATATAAACCCGCCATCTCCTGTGGTCAGTGCTGATCTATGAGAGGGATATATAAACCCGCCATCTCCTCTGGTCAGTGCTGATCCATGAGAGGGATATATAAACCCGCCATCTCCTCTGGTCAGTGCTTATCCATGAGAGGGATATATAAACCCGCCATCTCCTGTGGTCAGTGCTGATCTATGAGAGGGATATATAAACCCGCCATCTCCTCTGGTCAGTGCTGATCCATGAGAGGGATATATAAACCCGCCATCTCCTCTGGTCAGTGCTGATCTATGAGAGGGATATATAAACCCGCCATCTCCTCTGGTCAGTGCTGATCCATGAGAGGGATATATAAACCCGCCATCTCCTCTGGTCAGTGCTGATCTATGAGAGGGATATATAAACCCACCATCTCCTCTGGTCAGTGCTGATCCATGAGAGGGATATATAAACCCGCCATCTCCTCTGGTCAGTGCTGATCCATGAGAGGGATATATAAACCCGCCATCTCCTCTGGTCAGTGCTGATCTATGAGAGGGATATATAAACCCGCCATCTCCTCTGGTCAGTGCTGATCCATGAGAGGGATATATAAACCCGCCATCTCCTCTGGTCAGTGCTGATCCATGAGAGGGATATATAAACCCGCCATCTCCTCTGGTCAGTGCTGATCCATGAGAGGGATATATAAACCCGCCATCTCCTCTGGTCAGTGCTGATCCATGAGAGGGATATATAAACCCGCCATCTCCTCTGGTCAGTGCTTATCCATGAGAGGGATATATAAACCCGCCATCTCCTGTGGTCAGTGCTGATCCATGAGAGGGATATATAAACCCGCCATCTCCTCTGGTCAGTGCTGATCCATGAGAGGGATATATAAACCCGCCATCTCCTCTGGTCAGTGCTGATCCATGAGAGGGATATATAAACCCGCCATCTCCTCTGGTCAGTGCTGATCCATGAGAGGGATATATAAACCCGCCATCTCCTCTGGTCAGTGCTGATCCATGAGAGGGATATATAAACCCGCCATCTCCTCTGGTCAGTGCTGTTCCATGAGAGGGATATATAAACCCGCCATCTCCTCTGGTCAGTGCTTATCCATGAGAGGGATATATAAACCCGCCATCTCCTGTGGTCAGTGCTGATCTATGAGAGGGATATATAAACCCGCCATCTCCTCTGGTCAGTGCTGATCCATGAGAGGGATATATAAACCCGCCATCTCCTCTGGTCAGTGCTGATCCATGAGAGGGATATATAAACCCGCCATCTCCTCTGGTCAGTGCTGATCTATGAGAGGGATATATAAACCCGCCATCTCCTCTGGTCAGTGCTGATCCATGAGAGGGATATATAAACCCGCCATCTCCTCTGGTCAGTGCTGATCCATGAGAGGGATATATAAACCCGCCATCTCCTGTGGTCAGTGCTGATCCATGAGAGGGATATATAAACCCGCCATCTCCTCTGGTCAGTGCTGATCTATGAGAGGGATATATAAACCCGCCATCTCCTGTGGTCAGTGCTGATCCATGAGAGGGATATATAAACCCGCCATCTCCTCTGGTCAGTGCTGATCTATGAGAGGGATATATAAACCCACCATCTCCTCTGGTCAGTGCTGATCCATGAGAGGGATATATAAACCCGCCATCTCCTCTGGTCAGTGCTGATCTATGAGAGGGATATATAAACCCGCCATCTCCTCTGGTCAGTGCTGATCTATGAGAGGGATATATAAACCCGCCATCTCCTGTGGTCAGTGCTGATCCATGAGAGGGATATATAAACCCGCCATCTCCTCTGGTCAGTGCTGATCCATGAGAGGGATATATAAACCCGCCATCTCCTCTGGTCAGTGCTGATCCATGAGAGGGATATATAAACCCGCCATCTCCTCTGGTCAGTGCTGATCCATGAGAGGGCTATATAAACCCGCCATCTCCTCTGGTCAGTGCTGATCCATGAGAGGGATATATAAACCCGCCATCTCCTGTGGTCAGTGCTGATCTATGAGAGGGATATATAAACCCGCCATCTCCTGTGGTCAGTGCTGATCTATGAGAGGGATATATAAACCCGCCATCTCCTCTGGTCAGTGCTGATCCATGAGAGGGATATATAAACCCGCCATCTCCTCTGGTCAGTGCTGATCTATGAGAGGGATATATAAACCCGCCATCTCCTCTGGTCAGTGCTGATCTATGAGAGGGATATATAAACCCGCCATCTCCTGTGGTCAGTGCTGATCCATGAGAGGGATATATAAACCCGCCATCTCCTCTGGTCAGTGCTGATCCATGAGAGGGATATATAAACCCGCCATCTCCTCTGGTCAGTGCTGATCCATGAGAGGGATATATAAACCCGCCATCTCCTCTGGTCAGTGCTGATCCATGAGAGGGCTATATAAACCCGCCATCTCCTCTGGTCAGTGCTGATCCATGAGAGGGATATATAAACCCGCCATCTCCTGTGGTCAGTGCTGATCTATGAGAGGGATATATAAACCCGCCATCTCCTCTGGTCAGTGCTTATCCATGAGAGGGATATATAAACCCGCCATCTCCTCTGGTCAGTGCTGATCCATGAGAGGGATATATAAACCCGCCATCTCCTCTGGTCAGTGCTGATCCATGAGAGGGATATATAAACCCGCCATCTCCTCTGGTCAGTGCTGATCCATGAGAGGGATATATAAACCCGCCATCTCCTCTGGTCAGTGCTGATCTATGAGAGGGATATATAAACCCGCCATCTCCTCTGGTCAGTGCTGATCCATGAGAGGGATATATAAACCCACCATCTCCTCTGGTCAGTGCTGATCCATGAGAGGGATATATAAACCCGCCATCTCCTCTGGTCAGTGCTGATCCATGAGAGGGATATATAAACCCGCCATCTCCTCTGGTCAGTGCTGATCCATGAGAGGGATATATAAACCCGCCATCTCCTCTGGTCAGTGCTGATCCATGAGAGGGATATATAAACCCGCCATCTCCTCTGGTCAGTGCTGATCCATGAGAGGGATATATAAACCGGCCATCTCCTCTGGTCAGTGCTGATCCATGAGAGGGATATATAAACCCGCCATCTCCTCTGGTCAGTGCTGACCCATGAGAGGGATATATAAACCCGCCATCTCCTGTGGTCAGTGCTGATCTATGAGAGGGATATATAAACCCGCCATCTCCTCTGGTCAGTGCTGATCCATGAGAGGGATATATAAACCCGCCATCTCCTCTGGTCAGTGCTGATCCATGAGAGGGATATATAAACCCGCCATCTCCTGTGGTCAGTGCTGATCTATGAGAGGGATATATAAACCCGCCATCTCCTCTGGTCAGTGCTGATCCATGAGAGGGATATATAAACCCGGCATCTCCTCTGGTCAGTGCTGATCCATGAGAGGGATATATAAACCCGCCATCTCCTCTGGTCAGTGCTGATCTATGAGAGGGATATATAAACCCGCCATCTCCTCTGGTCAGTGCTGATCCATGAGAGGGATATATAAACCGGCCATCTCCTCTGGTCAGTGCTGATCCATGAGAGGGATATATAAACCCGCCATCTCCTCTGGTCAGTGCTGATCCATGAGAGGGATATATAAACCCGCCATCTCCTGTGGTCAGTGCTGATCTATGAGAGGGATATATAAACCCGCCATCTCCTCTGGTCAGTGCTTATCCATGAGAGGGATATATAAACCCGCCATCTCCTGTGGTCAGTGCTGATCTATGAGAGGGATATATAAACCCGCCATCTCCTCTGGTCAGTGCTTATCCATGAGAGGGATATATAAACCCGCCATCTCCTGTGGTCAGTGCTGATCCATGAGAGGGATATATAAACCGGCCATCTCCTCTGGTCAGTGCTGATCCATGAGAGGGATATATAAACCCGCCATCTCCTCTGGTCAGTGCTGACCCATGAGAGGGCTATATAAATCCGCCATCTCCTCTAGTCAGTGCTTATCTATGAGAGGGATATATAAACCCGCCATCTCCTCTGGTCAGTGCTGATCTATGAGAGGGATATATAAACCCGCCATCTCCTCTGGTCACTGCTTATCCATGAGAGGGATATATAAACCCGCCATCTCCTCTGGTCAGTGCTGATCTATGAGAGGGATATATAAACCCGCCATCTCCTCTGGTCAGTGCTGATCTATGAGAGGGATATATAAACCCGCCATCTCCTCTGGTCAGTGCTGATCTATGAGAGGGATATATAAACC
This sequence comes from Anomaloglossus baeobatrachus, assembly GCF_048569485.1. Lineage (NCBI taxonomy): Eukaryota > Metazoa > Chordata > Amphibia > Anura > Aromobatidae > Anomaloglossus > Anomaloglossus baeobatrachus. The sequence continues at coordinate 2,984,600 of NC_134354.1, read as the reverse complement.
CGCCATCTCCTCTGGTCAGTGCTGATCCATGAGAGGGATATATAAACCCGCCATCTCCTCTGGTCAGTGCTGATCTATGAGAGGGATATATAAACCCGCCATCTCCTCTGGTCAGTGCTGATCCATGAGAGGGATATATAAACCCGCCATCTCCTCTGGTCAGTGCTGATCCATGATAGGGATATATAAACCCGCCATCTCCTCTGGTCAGTGCTGATCCATGAGAGGGATATATAAACCCGCCATCTCCTCTGGTCAGTCCTGATCCATGAGAGGGATATATAAACCCGCCATCTCCTGTGGTCAGTGCTTATCCATGAGAGGGATATATAAACCCACCATCTCCTCTGGTCAGTGCTGATCCATGAGAGGGATATATAAACCCGCCATCTCCTCTGGTCAGTGCTGATCCATGAGAGGGATATATAAACCCGCCATCTCCTCTGGTCAGTGCTGATCCATGAGAGGGATATATAAACCCGCCATCTCCTGTGGTCAGTGCTGATCTATGAGAGGGATATATAAACCCGCCATCTCCTCTGGTCAGTGCTGATCCATGAGACGGATATATAAACCCGCCATCTCCTCTGGTCAGTGCTGATCTATGAGAGGGATATATAAACCCGCCATCTCCTCTGGTCAGTGCTGTTCCATGAGAGGGATATATAAACCCGCCATCTCCTCTGGTCAGTGCTGTTCCATGAGAGGGATATATAAACCCGCCATCTCCTCTGGTCAGTGCTGTTCCATGAGAGGGATATATAAACCCGCCATCTCCTCTGGTCAGTGCTGATCCATGAGAGGGATATATAAACTCGCCATCTCCTCTGGTCAGTGCTGATCTATGAGAGGGATATATAAACCCGCCATCTCCTCTGGTCAGTGCTGATCATGAGAGGGATATATAAATCCGCCATCTCCTCTGGTCAGTGCTGACCCATGAGAGGGATATATAAACCCGCCATCTCCTCTGGTCAGTGCTGACCCATGAGAGGGATATATAAACCCGCCATCTCCTCTGGTCAGTGCTGATCCATGAGAGGGATATATAAACCCGCCATCTCCTCTGGTCAGTGCTGATCCATGAGAGGGATATATAAATCCGCCATCTCCTCTGGTCAGTGCTGACCCATGAGAGGGATATATAAACCCGCCATCTCCTCTGGTCAGTGCTGACCCATGAGAGGGATATATAAACCCGCCATCTCCTCTGGTCAGTGCTGATCCATGAGAGGGATATATAAACCCGCCATCTCCTCTGGTCAGTGCTCATCTATGAGAGGGATATATAAACCCGCCATCTCCTCTGGTCAGTGCTGATCCATGAGAGGGATATATAAACCCGCCATCTCCTGTGGTCAGTGCTGATCCATGAGAGGGATATATAAACCCGCCATCTCCTCTGGTCAGTGCTGATCCATGAGAGGGATATATAAACCCGCCATCTCCTCTGGTCAGTGCTGATCCATGAGAGGGATATATAAACCCGCCATCTCCTCTGATCAGTGCTGACCCATGAGAGGGATATATAAACCCGCCATCTCCTGTGGTCAGTGCTGATCTATGAGAGGGATATATAAACCCGCCATCTCCTCTGGTCAGTGCTTATCCATGAGAGGGATATATAAACCCGCCATCTCCTCTGGTCAGTGCTGATCCCATGAGAGGGATATATAAACCCGCCATCTCCTCTGGTCAGTGCTGATCTGTGAGAGGGATATATAAACCCGCCATCTCCTGTGGTCAGTGCTTATTTATGAGAGGGATATATAAACCCGCCATCTCCTGTGGTCAGTGCTGATCCATGAGAGGGATATATAAACCCGCCATCTCCTCTGGTCAGTGCTGATCTATGAGAGGGATATATAAACCCGCCATCTCCTGTGGTCAGTGCTGATCCATGAGAGGGATATATAAACCCGCCATCTCCTCTGGTCAGTGCTTATCCATGAGAGGGATATATAAACCCGCCATCTCCTCTGGTCAGTGCTTATCCATGAGAGGGATATATAAACCCGCCATCTCCTGTGGTCAGTGCTGATCCATGAGAGGGATATATAAACCCGCCATCTCCTGTGGTCAGTGCTTATTTCTGAGAGGGATATATAAACCCGCCATCTCCTGTGGTCAGTGCTGATCCATGAGAGGGATATATAAATCCGCCATCTCCTCTGGTCAGTGCTGATCTATGAGAGGGATATATAAACCCACCATCTCCTCTGGTCAGTGCTTATCCATGAGAGGGATATATAAACCCGCCATCTCCTCTGGTCAGTGCTGATCCATGAGAGGGATATATAAACCCGCCATCTCCTCTGGTCAGTGCTGATCCATGAGAGGGATATATAAACCCGCCATCTCCTCTGGTCAGTGCTGATCTATGAGAGGGATATATAAACCCGCCATCTCCTGTGGTCAGTGCTGATCCATGACAGGGATATATAAACCCGCCATCTCCTCTGGTCAGTGCTCATCTATGAGAGGGATATATAAACCCGCTATCTCCTCTGGTCAGTGCTGATCCATGAGAGGGATATATAAACCCGCCATCTCCTCTGGTCAGTGCTGATCCATGAGAGGGATATATAAACCCGCCATCTCCTCTGGTCAGTGCTGATCCATGAGAGGGATATATAAACCCGCCATCTCCTCTGGTCAGTGCTGATCCCTGAGAGGGATATATAAACCCGCCATCTCCTGTGGTCAGTGCTGATCCATGAGAGGGATATATAAACCCGCCATCTCCTCTGGTCAGTGCTCATCTATGAGAGGGATATATAAACCCGCCATCTCCTGTGGTCAGTGCTGATCCATGAGAGGGATATATAAACCCGCCATCTCCTCTGGTCAGTGCTGATCTATGAGAGGGATATATAAACCCGCCATCTCCTCTGGTCAGTGCTGATCCATGAGAGGGATATATAAACCCGCCATCTCCTCTGGTCAGTGCTCATCTATGAGAGAGATATATAAACCCGCCATCTCCTGTGGTCAGTGCTGATCCATGAGAGGGATATATAAACCCGCCATCTCCTCTGGTCAGTGCTGATCCATGAGAGGGATATATAAACCCGCCATCTCCTCTGGTCAGTGCTGATCCATGAGAGGGATATATAAACCCGCCATCTCCTGTGGTCAGTGCTGATCTATGAGAGGGATATATAAACCCGCCATCTCCTCTGGTCAGTGCTGATCCATGAGAGGGATATATAAACCCGCCATCTCCTCTGGTCAGTGCTGATCTATGAGAGGGATATATAAACCCGCCATCTCCTGTGGTCAGTGCTGATCCATGAGAGGGATATATAAACCCGCCATCTCCTCTGGTCAGTGCTGATCTATGAGAGGGATATATAAACCCGCCATCTCCTGTGGTCAGTGCTGATCCATGAGAGGGATATATAAACCCGCCATCTCCTCTGGTCAGTGCTGATCCATGAGAGGGATATATAAACCCGCCATCTCCTCTGGTCAGTGCTGATCCATGAGAGGGATATATAAACCCACCATCTCCTCTGGTCAGTGCTGATCTATGAGAGGGATATATAAACCCGCCATCTCCTCTGGTCAGTGCTTATCCATGAGAGGGATATATAAACCCGCCATCTCCTGTGGTCAGTGCTGATCCATGAGAGGGATATATAAACCCGCCATCTCCTCTGGTCAGTGCTGATCCATGAGAGGGATATATAAACCCGCCATCTCCTCTGGTCAGTGCTGATCTATGAGAGGGATATATAAACCCGCCATCTCCTCTGGTCAGTGCTGATCCATGAGAGGGATATATAAACCCGCCATCTCCTCTGGTCAGTGCTGATCCATGAGAGGGATATATAAACCCGCCATCTCCTCTGGTCAGTGCTGATCCATGAGAGGGATATATAAACCCGCCATCTCCTCTGGTCAGTGCTGATCTATGAGAGGGATATATAAATCCTGCCATCTCCTCTGGTCAGTGCTGATCCATGAGAGGGATATATAAACCCGCCATCTCCTCTGGTCAGTGCTGATCCATGAGAGGGATATATAAACCCGCCATCTCCTGTGGTCAGTGCTGATCTATGAGAGGGATATATAAACCCGCCATCTCCTCTGGTCAGTGCTGATCTATGAGAGGGATATATAAACCCGCCATCTCCTCTGGTCAGTGCTGATCCATGAGAGGGATATATAAACCCGCCATCTCCTCTGGTCAGTGCTGATCCATGAGAGGGATATATAAACCCGCCATCTCCTCTGGTCAGTGCTGATCCATGAGAGGGATATATAAACCCGCCATCTCCTCTGGTCACTGCTTATCCATGAGAGGGCTATATAAACCCGCCATCTCCTCTGGTCAGTGCTGATCTATGAGAGGGATATATAAACCCGCCATCTCCTGTGGTCAGTGCTGATCTATGAGAGGGATATATAAACCCGCCATCTCCTGTGGTCAGTGCTGATCTATGAGAGGGATATATAAACCCGCCATCTCCTCTGGTCAGTGCTGATCCATGAGAGGGATATATAAACCCGCCATCTCCTCTGGTCAGTGCTGATCCATGAGAGGGATATATAAACCCGCCATCTCCTCTGGTCAGTGCTGATCCATGAGAGGGATATATAAACCCGCCATCTCCTGTGGTCAGTGCTGACCCATGAGAGGGATATATAAACCCGCCATCTCCTCTGTTCAGTGCTGATCTATGAGAGGGATATATAAACCCGCCATCTCCTCTGGTCAGTGCTGATCCATGAGAGGGCTATATAAACCCGCCATCTCCTCTGGTCAGTGCTGACCCATGAGAGGGATATATAAACCCGCCATCTCCTCTGGTCAGTGCTTATCCATGAGAGGGATATATAAACCCGCCATCTCCTCTGGTCAGTGCTGATCCATGAGAGGGATATATAAACCCGCCATCTCCTCTGGTCAGTGCTGACCCATGAGAGGGATATATAAACCCGCCATCTCCTCTGGTCAGTGCTGATCCATGAGAGGGATATATAAACCCGCCATCTCCTCTGGTCAGTGCTGATCCATGAGAGGGATATATAAACCCGCCATCTCCTCTGGTCAGTGCTGATCCATGAGAGGGATATATAAACCCGCCATCTCCTCTGGTCAGTGCTGATCCATGAGAGGGATATATAAACCCGCCATCTCCTCTGGTCAGTGCTGATCCATGAGAGGGATATATAAACCCGCCATCTCCTCTGGTCAGTGCTGATCCATGAGAGGGATATATAAACCCGCCATCTCCTCTGGTCAGTGCTGATCCATGAGAGGGATATATAAACCCGCCATCTCCTCTGGTCAGTGCTGATCCATGAGAGGGATATATAAACCCGCCATCTCCTCTGGTCAGTGCTGATCTATGAGAGGGATATATAAACCCGCCATCTCCTCTGGTCAGTGCTGATCCATGAGAGGGATATATAAACCCGCCATCTCCTCTGGTCAGTGCTGATCTATGAGAGGGATATATAAACCCGCCATCTCCTCTGGTCAGTGCTGATCCATGAGAGGGATATATAAACCCGCCATCTCCTCTGGTCAGTGCTGATCCATGAGAGGGATATATAAACCCGCCATCTCCTGTGGTCAGTGCTGATCCATGAGAGGGATATATAAACCCGCCATCTCCTGTGGTCAGTGCTGATCTATGAGAGGGATATATAAACCCGCCCTCTCCTCTGGTCAGTGCTGATCTATGAGAGGGATATATAAACCCGCCATCTCCTGTGGTCAGTGCTGATCCATGAGAGGGATATATAAACCCGCCATCTCCTCTGGTCAGTGCTGATCTATGAGAGGGATATATAAACCCGCCATCTCCTCTGGTCAGTGCTGATCCATGAGAGGGATATATAAACCCGCCATCTCCTCTGGTCAGTGCTGATCCATGAGAGGGATATATAAACCCGCCATCTCCTCTGGTCAGTGCTGATCCATGAGAGGGATATATAAACCCGCCATCTCCTCTGGTCAGTGCTTATCCATGAGAGGGATATATAAACCCACCATCTCCTCTGGTCAGTGCTGATCTATGAGAGGGATATATAAACCCGCCATCTCCTCTGGTCAGTGCTGATCCATGAGAGGGATATATAAACCCGCCATCTCCTCTGGTCAGTGCTGATCCATGAGAGGGATATATAAACCCGCCATCTCCTCTGGTCAGTGCTGATCCATGAGAGGGATATATAAACCCACCATCTCCTCTGGTCAGTGCTGATCCATGAGAGGGATATATAAACCCGCCATCTCCTGTGGTCAGTGCTGATCCATGAGAGGGATATATAAACCCGCCATCTCCTGTGGTCAGTGCTGATCCATGAGAGGGATATATAAACCCGCCATCTCCTGTGGTCAGTGCTGATCTATGAGAGGGATATATAAACCCGCCATCTCCTCTGGTCAGTGCTGATCCATGAGAGGGATATATAAACCCGCCATCTCCTGTGGTCAGTGCTGATCCATGAGAGGGATATATAAACCCACCATCTCCTCTGGTCAGTGCTGATCCATGAGAGGGATATATAAACCCGCCATCTCCTCTGGTCAGTGCTGATCCATGAGAGGGATATATAAACCCGCCATCTCCTGTGGTCAGTGCTGATCCATGAGAGGGATATATAAACCCGCCATCTCCTCTGGTCAGTGCTGATCTATGAGAGGGATATATAAACCCGCCATCTCCTCTGGTCAGTGCTTATCCATGAGAGGGATATATAAACCCACCATCTCCTCTGGTCAGTGCTGATCTATGAGAGGGATATATAAACCCGCCATCTCCTCTGGTCAGTGCTGATCCATGAGAGGGATATATAAACCCGCCATCTCCTCTGGTCAGTGCTGATCTATGAGAGGGATATATAAACCCGCCATCTCCTCTGGTCAGTGCTGATCCATGAGAGGGATATATAAACCCGCCATCTCCTCTGGTCAGTGCTTATCCATGAGAGGGATATATAAACCCGCCATCTCCTCTGGTCAGTGCTGATCCATGAGAGGGATATATAAATCCGCCATCTCCTCTGGTCAGTGCTGATCCATGAGAGGGATATATAAACCCGCCATCTCCTGTGGTCAGTGCTTATCCATGAGAGGGATATATAAACCCGCCATCTCCTCTGGTCAGTGCTGATCTATGAGAGGGATATATAAACCCGCCATCTCCTGTGGTCAGTGCTGATCTATGAGAGGGATATATAAACCCGCCATCTCCTCTGGTCAGTGCTGATCCATGAGAGGGATATATAAACCCGCCATCTCCTCTGGTCAGTGCTGATCCATGAGAGGGATATATAAACCCGCCATCTCCTCTGGTCAGTGCTTATCCATGAGAGGGATATATAAACCCGCCATCTCCTGTGGTCAGTGCTGATCTATGAGAGGGATATATAAACCCGCCATCTCCTCTGGTCAGTGCTGATCCATGAGAGGGATATATAAACCCGCCATCTCCTCTGGTCAGTGCTGATCCATGAGAGGGATATATAAACCCGCCATCTCCTCTGGTCAGTGCTGATCCATGAGAGGGATATATAAACCCGCTATCTCCTCTGGTCAGTGCTTATCCATGAGAGGGATATATAAACTCGCCATCTCCTGTGGTCAGTGCTGATCCATGAGAGGGATATATAAACCCGCCATCTCCTCTGGTCAGTCCTGATCTATGAGAGGGATATATAAACCCGCCATCTCCTCTGGTCAGTGCTGATCTATGAGAGGGATATATAAACCCGCCATCTCCTCTGGTCAGTGCTGATCCATGAGAGGTATATATAAACCCGCCATCTCCTCTGGTCAGTGCTGATCCATGAGAGGGATATATAAACCCGCCATCTCCTCTGGTCAGTGCTTATCCATGAGAGGGATATATAAACCCGCCATCTCCTCTGGTCAGTGCTGATCCATGAGAGGGATATATAAACCCGCCATCTCCTGTGGTCAGTGCTTATCCATGAGAGGGATATATAAACCCGCCATCTCCTCTGGTCAGTGCTCATCTATGAGAGGGATATATAAACCCGCCATCTCCTCTGGTCAGTGCTGATCTATGAGAGGGATATATAAACCCGCCATCTCCTGTGGTCAGTGCTGATCTATGAGAGGGATATATAAACCCGCCATCTCCTCTGGTCAGTGCTGATCTATGAGAGGGATATATAAACCCGCCATCTCCTGTGGTCAGTGCTGATCCATGAGAGGGATATATAAACCCGCCATCTCCTCTGGTCAGTGCTGATCCATGAGAGGGATATATAAATCCGCCATCTCCTCTGGTCAGTGCTGATCCATGAGAGGGATATATAAACCCGCCATCTCCTCTGGTCAGTGCTCATCTATGAGAGGGATATATAAACCCGCCATCTCCTCTGGTCAGTGCTGATCTATGAGAGGGATATATAAACCCGCCATCTCCTCTGGTCAGTGCTGATCTATGAGAGGGATATATAAACCCGCCATCTCCTGTGGTCAGTGCTGATCTATGAGAGGGATATATAAACCCGCCATCTCCTCTGGTCAGTGCTGATCTATGAGAGGGATATATAAACCCGCCATCTCCTGTGGTCAGTGCTGATCCATGAGAGGGATATATAAACCCGCCATCTCCTCTGGTCAGTGCTGATCCATGAGAGGGATATATAAACCCGCCATCTCCTCTGGTCAGTGCTGATCTATGAGAGGGATATATAAACCCGCCATCTCCTCTGGTCAGTGCTGATCCATGAGAGGGATATATAAATCCGCCATCTCCTCTGGTCAGTGCTGATCCATGAGAGGGATATATAAACCCGCCATCTCCTCTGGTCAGTGCTTATCCATGAGAGGGATATATAAACCCGCCATCTCCTGTGGTCAGTGCTTATCCATGAGAGGGATATATAAACCCGCCATCTCCTCTGGTCAGTGCTGATCTATGAGAGGGATATATAAACCCGCCATCTCCTGTGGTCAGTGCTGATCTATGAGAGGGATATATAAACCCGCCATCTCCTCTGGTCAGTGCTGATCCATGAGAGGGATATATAAACCCGCCATCTCCTCTGGTCAGTGCTGATCCATGAGAGGGATATATAAACCCGCCATCTCCTCTGGTCAGTGCTGATCTATGAGAGGGATATATAAACCCACCATCTCCTCTGGTCAGTGCTTATCCATGAGAGGGATATATAAACCCGCCATCTCCTCTGGTCAGTGCTGATCTATGAGAGGGATATATAAACCCGCCATCTCCTGTGGTCAGTGCTGATCTATGAGAGGGATATATAAACCCGCCATCTCCTCTGGTCAGTGCTGATCCATGAGAGGGATATATAAACCCGCCATCTCCTCTGGTCAGTGCTGATCTATGAGAGGGATATATAAACCCACCATCTCCTCTGGTCAGTGCTGATCTATGAGAGGGATATATAAACCCGCCATCTCCTGTGGTCAGTGCTGATCCATGAGAGGGATATATAAACCCGCCATCTCCTCTGGTCAGTGCTGATCCATGAGAGGGCTATATAAACCCACCATCTCCTCTGGTCAGTGCTGATCTATGAGAGAGATATATAAACCCGCCATCTCCTCTGGTCAGTGCTGATCCATGAGAGGGATATATAAACCCGCTATCTCCTCTGGTCAGTGCTTATCCATGAGAGGGATATATAAACTCGCCATCTCCTGTGGTCAGTGCTGATCCATGAGAGGGATATATAAACCCGCCATCTCCTGTGGTCAGTGCTGATCTATGAGAGGGATATATAAACCCGCCATCTCCTCTGGTCAGTGCTTATCCATGAGAGGGATATATAAACCCGCCATCTCCTCTGGTCAGTGCTTATCCATGAGAGGGATATATAAACCCACCATCTCCTGTGGTCAGTGCTGATCCATGAGAGGGATATATAAACCCGCCATCTCCTCTGGTCAGTGCTTATCCATGAGAGGGATATATAAACCCACCATCTCCTGTGGTCAGTGCTTATCCATGAGAGGGATATATAAACCCACCATCTCCTCTGGTCAGTGCTGATCTATGAGAGGGATATATAAACCCGCCATCTCCTCTGGTCAGTGCTGATCTATGAGAGGGATATATAAACCCGCCATCTCCTCTGGTCAGTGCTGATCCATGAGAGGTATATATAAACCCGCCATCTCCTCTGGTCAGTGCTGATCTATGAGAGGGATATATAAACCCGCCATCTCCTATGGTCAGTCCTGATCTATGAGAGGGATATATAAACCCGCCATCTCCTCTGGTCAGTGCTGATCTATGAGAGGGATATATAAACCCGCCAACTCCTCTGGTCAGTCCTGATCTATGAGAGGGATATATAAACCCGGCATCTCCTCTGGTCAGTGCTGATCCATGAGAGGGATATATAAACCCGCCATCTCCTCTGGTCAGTGCTGATCCATGAGAGGGATATATAAACCCGCCATCTCCTCTGGTCAGTGCTGATCCATGAGAGGGATATATAAACCCGCCATCTCCTGTGGTCAGTGCTGATCTATGAGAGGGATATATAAACCCGCCATCTCCTCTGGTCAGTGCTGATCCATGAGAGGGATATATAAACCCGCCATCTCCTCTGGTCAGTGCTGATCCATGAGAGGGATATATAAACCCGCCATCTCCTCTGGTCAGTGCTGATCCATGAGAGGGATATATAAACCCGCCATCTCCTCTGGTCAGTGCTGATCTATGAGAGGGATATATAAACCCGCCATCTCCTGTGGTCAGTGCTGATCCATGAGAGGGATATATAAACCCACCATCTCCTCTGGTCAGTGCTGATCTATGAGAGGGATATATAAACCCGCCATCTCCTCTGGTCAGTGCTGATCTATGAGAGGGATATATAAACCCACCATCTCCTCTGGTCAGTGCTGATCTATGAGAGGGATATATAAACCCGCCATTTCCTCTGGTCAGTGCTGATCCATGAGAGGGATATATAAACCCGCCATCTCCTCTGGTCAGTGCTGATCTATGAGAGGGATATATAAACCCGCCATCTCCTATGGTCAGTCCTGATCTATGAGAGGGATATATAAACCCGCCATCTCCTCTGGTCAGTGCTGATCTATGAGAGGGATATATAAACCCGCCAACTCCTCTGGTCAGTCCTGATCTATGAGAGGGATATATAAACCCGCCATCTCCTCTGGTCAGTGCTGATCCATGAGAGGGATATATAAACCCGCCATCTCCTGTGGTCAGTGCTGATCCATGAGAGGGCTATATAAACCCGCCATCTCCTGTGGTCAGTGCTTATCCATGAGAGGGATATATAAACCCGCCATCTCCTGTGGTCAGTGCTGATCTATGAGAGGGATATATAAACCCGGCATCTCCTCTGGTCAGTGCTGATCCATGAGAGGATATATAAACCCACCATCTCCTCTGGTCAGTGCTGATCCATGAGAGGGATATATAAACCCGCCATCTCCTCTGGTCAGTGCTGATCCATGAGAGGGATATATAAACCCGCCATCTCCTCTGGTCAGTGCTGATCCATGAGAGGGATATATAAACCCACCATCTCCTCTGGTCAGTGCTGATCCATGAGAGGGATATATAAACCCGCCATCTCCTCTGGTCAGTGCTGATCCATGAGAGGGATATATAAACCCGCCATCTCCTGTGGTCAGTGCTGATCCATGAGAGGGCTATATAAACCCGCCATCTCCTGTGGTCAGTGCTTATCCATGAGAGGGATATATAAACCCGCCATCTCCTGTGGTCAGTGCTGATCTATGAGAGGGATATATAAACCCGCCATCTCCTCTGGTCAGTGCTGATCCATGAGAGGGATATATAAACCCACCATCTCCTCTGGTCAGTGCTGATCTATGAGAGGGATATATAAACCCGCCATCTCCTGTGGTCAGTGCTGATCCATGAGAGGGATATATAAACCCGGCATCTCCTCTGGTCAGTGCTGATCCATGAGAGGGATATATAAACCCGCCATCTCCTCTGGTCAGTGCTGATCTATGAGAGGGATATATAAACCCGCCATTTCCTCTGGTCAGTGCTGATCCATGAGAGGGATATATAAACCCGCCATCTCCTCTGGTCAGTGCTGATCTATGAGAGGGATATATAAACCCGCCATCTCCTCTGGTCAGTGCTGATCTATGAGAGGGATATATAAACCCGCCATCTCCTCTGGTCAGTGCTGATCCATGAGAGGGATATATAAACCCGCCATCTCCTCTGGTCAGTGCTTATCCATGAGAGGGATATATAAACCCGCCATCTCCTCTGGTCAGTGCTGATCCATGAGAGGGATATATAAACCCGCCATCTCCTCTGGTCAGTGCTGATCTATGAGAGGGATATATAAACCCGCCATCTCCTCTGGTCAGTGCTTATCCATGAGAGGGATATATAAACCCGCCATCTCCTCTGGTCAGTGCTGATCTATGAGAGGGATATATAAACCCGCCATCTCCTCTGGTCAGTGCTGATCCATGAGAGGGATATATAAACCCGCCATCTCCTGTGGTCAGTGCTGATCCATGAGAGGGATATATAAACCCGCCATCTCCTCTGGTCAGTGCTGATCCATGAGAGGGATATATAAACCCGCCATCTCCTCTGGTCAGTGCTTATCCATGAGAGGGATATATAAACCCGCCATCTCCTCTGGTCAGTGCTGATCCCTGAGAGGGATATATAAACCCGCCATCTCCTCTGGTCAGTGCTGATCCATGAGAGGGATATATAAACCCGCCATCTCCTCTGGTCAGTGCTGATCCATGAGAGGGATATATAAACCCGCCATCTCCTCTGGTCAGTGCTGATCCATGAGAGGGATATATAAACCCGCCATCTCCTCTGGTCACTGCTTATCCATGAGAGGGATATATAAACCCACCATCTCCTCTGGTCAGTGCTGATCCATGAGAGGGATATATAAACCCACCATCTCCTCTGGTCAGTGCTGATCCATGAGAGGGATATATAAACCCGCCATCTCCTGTGGTCAGTGCTGATCCATGAGAGGGATATATAAACCCGCCATCTCCTCTGGTCAGTGCTGATCCATGAGAGGGATATATAAACCCACCATCTCCTCTGGTCAGTGCTGATCCATGAGAGGGATATATAAACCCGCCATCTCCTGTGGTCAGTGCTGATCCATGAGAGGGATATATAAACCCGCCATCTCCTGTGGTCAGTGCTGATCCATGAGAGGGATATATAAACCCGCCATCTCCTCTGGTCAGTGCTGATCCATGAGAGGGATATATAAACCCGCCATCTCCTGTGGTCAGTGCTGATCCATGAGAGGGATATATAAACCCGCCATCTCCTCTGGTCAGTGCTGATCTATGAGAGGGATATATAAACCCGCCATCTCCTCTGGTCAGTGCTGATCTATGAGAGGGATATATAAACCCGCCATCTCCTCTGGTCAGTGCTGATCTATGATAGGGATATATAAACCCGCCATCTCCTCTGGTCAGTGCTGATCCATGAGAGGGATATATAAACCCGCCATCTCGTCTGGTCAGTGCTGATCCATGAGAGGGATATATAAACCCACCATCTCCTCTGGTCAGTGCTGATCTATGAGAGGGATATATAAACCCGCCATCTCCTCTGGTCAGTGCTGATCCATGAGAGGGATATATAAACCCGCCATCTCCTCTGGTCAGTGCTGATCTATGATAGGGATATATAAACCCGCCATCTCCTCTGGTCAGTGCTGATCCATGAGAGGGATATATAAACCCGCCATCTCCTCTGGTCAGTGCTGATCCATGAGAGGGATATATAAACCCGCCATCTCCTCTGGTCAGTGCTGATCTATGATAGGGATATATAAACCCGCCATCTCCTCTGGTCAGTGCTTATCCATGAAAGGGATATATAAACCCGCCATTTCCTCTGGTCAGTGCTGATCCATGAGAGGGATATATAAACCCGCCATCTCCTGTGGTCAGTGCTGATCCATGAGAGGGATATATAAACCCGCCATCTCCTCTGGTCAGTGCTTATCCATGAAAGGGATATATAAACCCGCCATCTCCTCTGGTCAGTCCTGATCTATGAGAGGGATATATAAACCCGCCATCTCCTCTGGTCAGTGCTGATCCATGAAAGGGATATATAAACCCGCCATCTCCTCTGGTCAGTGCTGATCCATGAGAGGGATATATAAACCCGCCATCTCCTCTGGTCAGTGCTGATCCATGAAAGGGATATATAAACCCGCCATCTCCTCTGGTCAGTGCTGATCCATGAGAGGGATATATAAACCCGCCATCTCCTCTGGTCAGTGCTGATCCATGAGAGGGATATATAAACCCGCCATCTCCTCTGGTCAGTGCTGATCCTTGGATGTGAGGTTTTCTGTCATTTTGCTTTAATCTGTTTTTTTTCCGTCAACCATCTTGCTTCCTGTTTTGCCCTCACCTTTGCCCTCAGTCAATATGGATTCCTCAGCTTCTATGTTCCCTGCCAATTACCTGTTTCATACCTCCCAACTTTTAAAGAAGGAAAAGAGGGACAAAGTTTGCGGCGCGCGTAGCCACGCCCCCTAACCACACCCATTTCACAGTCACGCCCATATCCACTCCCCATCCACACCCATTCAGCACAAACACGCAGGCAGCCGGCGGGCCTCCAGCACGGACACGCAGGCAGCCGGCGGGCCTCCAGCACGGACACGCAGGCAGCCGGCGGGCCTCCAGCACGGACACGCAGGCAGCCGGCGGGCCTCCAGCACGGACACGCAGGCAGCCGGCGGGCCTCCAGCACGGACACGCAGGCAGCCGGCGGGCCTCCAGCACAGACACGCAGGCAGCCGGCGGGCCTCCAGCACGGACACGCAGGCAGCCGGCGGGCCTCCAGCACGGACACGCAGGCAGCCGGCGGGCCTCCAGCACGGACACGCAGGCAGCCGGCGGGCCTCCAGCACGGACACGCAGGCAGCCGGCGGGCCTCCAGCATGGACACGCAGGCAGCCGGCGGGCCTCCAGCACGGACACGCAGGCAGCCGGCGGGCCTCCAGCACGGACACGCAGGCAGCCGGCGGGCCTCCAGCACGGACACGCAGGCAGCCGGCGGGCCTCCAGCATGGACACGCAGGCAGCCGGCGGGCCTCCAGCACGGACACGCAGGCAGCCGGCGGGCCTCCAGCACGGACACGCAGGCAGCCGGCGGGCCTCCAGCACGGACACGCAGGCAGCCGGCGGGCCTCCAGCACGGACACGCAGGCAGCCGGCGGGCCTCCAGCACGGACACGCAGGCAGCCGGCGGGCCTCCAGCACGGACACGCAGGCAGCCGGCGGGCCTCCAGCACGGACACGCAGGCAGCCGGCGGGCCTCCAGCACGGACACGCAGGCAGCCGGCGGGCCTCCAGCACAGACACGCAGGCAGCCGGCGGGCCTCCAGCACGGACACGCAGGCAGCCGGCGGGCCTCCAGCACGGACACGCAGGCAGCCGGCGGGCCTCCAGCACGGACACGCAGGCAGCCGGCGGGCCTCCAGCATGGACACGCAGGCAGCCGGCGGGCCTCCAGCACAGACACGCAGGCAGCCGGCGGGCCTCCAGCACGGACACGCAGGCAGCCACAGTGAGGCGGCCGGTCGCCTTCACAGACAGGCGGCCGGCCGCCTTCACAGACAGGCGGCGGGCCGCCCGCACAGAGAGGCGGCCGGCCGCCCGCAGAGAGAGGCGGCCGGCCGCCCACACAATGAGGCGGCGGGCCGCCCGCACAGACAGGCGGCAGGGGGGCGCCCGCACAGACAGGCGGCGGGGGGCGCCCGCACAGACAGGCGGCAGGGGGGCGCCCGCACAGACAGGCGGCAGGGGGGCGCCCGCACAGACAGGCGGCGGGGGGCGCCCGCACAGACAGGCGGCAGGGGGGCGCCCGCACAGACAGGCGGCAGGGGGGCGCCCGCACAGACAGGCGGCCGGGGGTGAGGGGGGAGGGAGGGAAATCAGCGCTGGGGAGATTAGTTTACTGTACCAGCAGCAGCACAGGCAGCGCTCCTCTCTATGCCACGTCTACTAGGATGGTAGGAGGGAAAAGCAGGGAGGCGGAGAGAGTGGGTGGGGGGAGCCCGGGAGCCGGCCGTCCCGCCCGTGGCAACGGGACAAACAACGTAAAGCGTGAAAGTCCCGCTGTATCCGGGACGGTTGGGAGGTATGCAGCATGTTAGAATGTGTACATAAGATCCCGCTGGTGGTGGCCGCAGCTTATAGGCCCCAAATCTGGTGACAGGTTCCCTTTAAAGTGAACCTGTCAGGTGCAATATGCACTCAGAGCCAGGAGCAGTTCTGGGTGTATATTGCTAATCCCTGCCTAACCGTCCCTGTATACACTAGCATAGATAAAGAGATCAAGAACAAATATTTTTAAAGATCTTATATCTTATGCTAATGAGCGCGGGGACTAGTCACAAGGGCGTTACTTCACTTGGCTAGTCGGCTCGCATAGCATGTTAGCATGTTATTACGCCCCTGTGTGAGTACTAACACGCTATATGAGCCGACTAGCCAAGTGAAGTAACGCCCTTGGGACTAGTCCCCGCGCTAATTAGCATAAGATATAAGCTCTTTAAAAATACTTTTTCTATAGATGCCTTTATCTATGCTAGTGTATACAGGGACAGTTAGGCAGGGATTAGCAATATACACCCAGAACTGCTCCTGGCTCTGAGTGCAGATTGCACCTGATAGGTTCCCTTTAAAGGGAACCTGTCACCAGAAATTTAGCAAAAAAAATAAAAGATTCCCCTCTGCAGCTCCTGGGCTGCTTCTGGAAAGGTTCCTGTTGCTATTGTGCCCCCTTTGAGACCTAAAAAAATACTTTATGAAGTCTTACCTTTTTGTATGCAAATCTGTTTTTATGGTCACGGGGGCGGGCTGCCTGGCGTCCGTTATTCCCCCTCCTGCCGCTGTACGCCGTCCCCCATTGCTCATTTCCATACATGAGGACGCCTTCCTCATGTAACTGTCCTCCTGAAGTTTTGTGCATGCCCAGTGCCACTCTCGCGGGAGTGAGCACTGTGCAAAGTGTGAACGCTTTTGAGGTGATTGCGCAGGCGCGAGATTATGGGCGGCGCTGTGATTGTCATCAGCAGCGTCATCCAAGTACCCGCCCATAATCTTGTGCCCGCGCTTCTCACTCTGCCTCCACCGTTATGCGCAAGCACTGGCCATATGAACCATGTTACCTATTACCATGGGCGCGAGATTATGGGCGGCGCTGTGATTGTCATCAGCAGCGTCATCCAAGTACCCGCCCATAATCTCGTGCCCGCGCTTCTCACTCTGCCTCCACCGTTATGCGCAAGCACTGGCCATATGAACCACGTTACCTATTACCATGGGCGCGAGATTATGGGCGGCGCTGTGATTGTCATCAGCAAAGTCATCCAAGTACCCGCCCATAATCTCGTGCCCGCGCTTCTCACTCTGCCTCCACCGTTATGCGCAAGCACTGGCCATATGAACCATGTTACCTATTACCATGGGTGCGAGATTATGGGCGGCGCTGTGATTGTCATCAGCAGAGTCATCCAAGTACCTGCCCATAATCTCGTGCCCGCGCTTCTCACTCTGCCTCCACCGTTATGCGCAAGCACTGGCCATATGAACCATGTTACCTATTACCATGGGCGCGAGATTATGGGCGGCGCTGTGATTGTCATCAGCAGCGTCATCCAAGTACCCGCCCATAATCTCGTGCCCGCGCTTCTCACTCTGCCTCCACCGTTATGTGCAAGCACTGGCCATATGAACCACGTTACCTATTACCATGGGCGCGAGATTATGGGCGGCGCTGTGATTGTCATCAGCAAAGTCATCCAAGTACCTGCCCATAATCTCGTGCCCGCGCTTCTCACTCTGCCTCCACCGTTATGCGCAAGCACTGGCCATATGAACCACGTTACCTATTACCATGGGCGCGAGATTATGGGCGGCGCTGTGATTGTCATCAGCAAAGTCATCCAAGTACCCGCCCATAATCTTGTGCCCGCGCTTCTCACTCTGCCTCCACCGTTATGCGCAAGCACTGGCCATATGAACCACGTTACCTATTACCATGGGCGCGAGATTATGGGCGGCGCTGTGATTGTCATCAGCAGCGTCATCCAAGTACCTGCCCATAATCTTGTGCCCGCGCTTCTCACTCTGCCTCCACTGTTATGCGCAAGCACTGGCCATATGAACCATGTTACCTATTACCGTGGGCGCGAGATTATGGGCGGCGCTGTGATTGTCATCAGCAGCGTCATCCAAGTACCTGCCCATAATCTCGTGCCCGCGCTTCTCACTCTGCCTCCACCGTTATGCGCAAGCACTGTCCATATGAACCACGTTACCTATTACCGTGGGCGCGAGATTATGGGCGGCGCTGTGATTGTCATCAGCAGCGTCATCCAAGTACCTGCCCATAATCTCGTGCCCGCGCTTCTCACTCTGCCTCCACCGTTATGCGCAAGCACTGGCCATATGAACCACGTTACCTATTACCGTGGGCGCGAGATTATGGGCGGCGCTGTGATTGTCATCAGCAGCGTCATCCAAGTACCCGCCCATAATCTCGTGCCCACGCTTCTCACTCTGCCTCCACCGTTATGCGCAAGCACTGGCCATATGAACCACGTTACCTATTACCATGGGCGCGAGATTATGGGCGGCGCTGTGATTGTCATCAGCAGAGTCATCCAAGTACCTGCCCATAATCTCGTGCCCGCGCTTCTCACTCTGCCTCCACCGTTATGCGCAAGCACTGGCCATATGAACCACGTTACCTATTACCATGGGCGCGAGATTATGGGCGGCGCTGTGATTGTCATCAGCAAAGTCATCCAAGTACCCGCCCATAATCTCGTGCCCACGCTTCTCACTCTGCCTCCACTGTTATGTGCAAGCACTGGCCATATGAACCACGTTACCTATTACCGTGGGCGCGAGATTATGGGCGGCGCTGTGATTGTCATCAGCAGCGTCATCCAAGTACCTGCCCATAATCTTGTGCCCGCGCTTGTCACTCTGCCTCCACCGTTATGCGCAAGCACTGGCCATATGAACCACGTTACCTATTACCATGGGCGCGAGATTATGGGCGGCGCTGTGATTGTCATCAGCAGCGTCATCCAAGTACCCGCCCATAATCTCGTGCCCGCGCTTCTCACTCTGCCTCCACCGTTATGCGCAAGCACTGGCCATATGAACCACGTTACCTATTACCATGGGCGCGAGATTATGGGCGGCGCTGTGATTGTCATCAGCAGCGTCATCCAAGTACCTGCCCATAATCTCGTGCCCGCGCTTCTCACTCTGCCTCCACTGTTATGTGCAAGCACTGGCCATATGAACCACGTTACCTATTACCATGGGCGCGAGATTATGGGCGGCGCTGTGATTGTCATCAGCAGCGTCATCCAAGTACCCGCCCATAATCTCGTGCCCGCGCTTCTCACTCTGCCTCCACCGTTATGCGCAAGCACTGGCCATATGAACCATGTTACCTATTACCGTGGGCGCGAGATTATGGGCGGCGCTGTGATTGTCATCAGCAGCGTCATCCAAGTACCTGCCCATAATCTCGTGCCCGCGCTTCTCACTCTGCCTCCACCGTTATGCGCAAGCACTGGCCATATGAACCACGTTACCTATTACCGTGGGCGTGAGATTATGGGCGGCGCTGTGATTGTCATCAGCAAAGTCATCCAAGTACCCACCCATAATCTCGTGCCCGCGCTTCTCACTCTGCCTCCACCGTTATGCGCAAGCACTGGCCATATGAACCACGTTACCTATTACCATGGGCGCGAGATTATGGGTGGCGCTGTGATTGTCATCAGCAGCGTCATCCAAGTACCTGCCCATAATCTCGTGCCCGCGCTTCTCACTCTGCCTCCACCGTTATGCGCAAGCACTGGCCATATGAACCACGTTACCTATTACCATGGGCGCGAGATTATGGGCGGCGCTGTGATTGTCATCAGCAAAGTCATCCAAGTACCTGCCCATAATCTCGTGCCCGCGCTTCTCACTCTGCCTCCACCGTTATGCGCAAGCACTGGCCATATGAACCACGTTACCTATTACCATGGGCGCGAGATTATGGGCGGCGCTGTGATTGTCATCAGCAGCGTCATCCAAGTACCCGCCCATAATCTCGTGCCCGCGCTTCTCACTCTGCCTCCACCGTTATGCGCAAGCACTGTCCATATGAACCACGTTACCTATTACCATGGGCGCGAGATTATGGGCGGCGCTGTGATTGTCATCAGCAAAGTCATCCAAGTACCCACCCATAATCTCGTGCCCGCGCTTCTCACTCTGCCTCCACCATTATGCGCAAGCACTGGCCATATGAACCACGTTACCTATTACCGTGGGCGCGAGATTATGGGCGGCGCTGTGATTGTCATCAGCAGCGTCATCCAAGTACCCGCCCATAATCTCGTGCCCGCGCTTCTCACTCTGCCTCCACCATTATGCGCAAGCACTGGCCATATGAACCACGTTACCTATTACCGTGGGCGCGAGATTATGGGCGGCGCTGTGATTGTCATCAGCAGCGTCATCCAAGTACCCGCCCATAATCTCGTGCCCACGCTTCTCACTCTGCCTCCACCGTTATGCGCAAGCACTGGCCATATGAACCACGTTACCTATTACCATGGGCGCGAGATTATGGGCGGCGCTGTGATTGTCATCAGCAAAGTCATCCAAGTACCTGCCCATAATCTCGTGCCCACGCTTCTCACTCTGCCTCCACCGTTATGCGCAAGCACTGTCCATATGAACCACGTTACCTATTACCATGGGCGCGAGATTATGGGCGGCGCTGTGATTGTCATCAGCAGCGTCATCCAAGTACCCGCCCATAATCTCGTGCCCGCGCTTCTCACTCTGCCTCCACCGTTATGCGCAAGCACTGGCCATATGAACCACGTTACCTATTATCATGGGCGCGAGATTATGGGCGGCGCTGTGATTGTCATCAGCAAAGTCATCCAAGTACCCGCCCATAATCTCGTGCCCGCGCTTCTCACTCTGCCTCCACCGTTATGCGCAAGCACTGGCCATATGAACCACGTTACCTATTACCATGGGCGCGAGATTATGGGCGGCGCTGTGATTGTCATCAGCAGAGTCATCCAAGTACCCGCCCATAATCTCGTGCGCACGCTTCTCACTCTGCCTCCACCGTTATGCGCAAGCACTGGCCATATGAACCACGTTACCTATTACCATGGGCGCGAGATTATGGGCGGCGCTGTGATTGTCATCAGCAGAGTCATCCAAGTACCCGCCCATAATCTCGTGCCCGCGCTTCTCACTCTGCCTCCACCGTTATGTGCAAGCACTGGCCATATGAACCACGTTACCTATTACCGTGGGCGCGAGATTATGGGCGGCGCTGTGATTGTCATCAGCAAAGTCATCCAAGTACCTGCCCATAATCTCGTGCCCGCGCTTCTCACTCTGCCTCCACCGTTATGCGCAAGCACTGGCCATATGAACCACGTTACCTATTACCATGGGCGCGAGATTATGGGCGGCACTGTGATTGTCATCAGAAAAGTCATCCAAGTACCTGCCCATAATCTCGTGCCCGCGCTTCTCACTCTGCCTCCACCGTTATGCGCAAGCACTGTCCATATGAACCATGTTACCTATTACCGTGGGCGCGAGATTATGGGCGGCGCTGTGATTGTCATCAGCAAAGTCATCCAAGTACCCGCCCATAATCTCGTGCCCGCGCTTCTCACTCTGCCTCCACCGTTATGCGCAAGCACTGGCCATATGAACCACGTTACCTATTACCATGGGCGCGAGATTATGGGCGGCGCTGTGATTGTCATCAGCAGCGTCATCCAAGTACCTGCCCATAATCTCGTGCCCGCGCTTCTCACTCTGCCTCCACCGTTATGCGCAAGCACTGGCCATATGAACCACGTTACCTATTACCATGGGCGCGAGATTATGGGCGGCGCTGTGATTGTCATCAGCAGCGTCATCCAAGTACCTGCCCATAATCTCGTGCCCGCGCTTCTCACTCTGCCTCCACCGTTATGCGCAAGCACTGGCCATATGAACCACGTTACCTATTACCGTGGGCGCGAGATTATGGGCGGCGCTGTGATTGTCATCAGCAGAGTCATCCAAGTACCCGCCCATAATCTCGTGCCCGCGCTTCTCACTCTGCCTCCACCGTTATGTGCAAGCACTGGCCATATGAACCATGTTACCTATTACCGTGGGCGCGAGATTATGGGCGGCGCTGTGATTGTCATCAGCAGCGTCATCCAAGTACCTGCCCATAATCTCGTGCCCGCGCTTCTCACTCTGCCTCCACTGTTATGTGCAAGCACTGGCCATATGAACCACGTTACCTATTACCATGGGTGTGAGATTATGGGCGGCGCTGTGATTGTCATCAGCAGCGTCATCCAAGTACCCGCCCATAATCTCGTGCCCGCGCTTCTCACTCTGCCTCCACCGTTATGCGCAAGCACTGTCCATATGAACCATGTTACCTATTACCATGGGCGCGAGATTATGGGCGGCGCTGTGATTGTCATCAGCAGCGTCATCCAAGTACCTGCCCATAATCTCGTGCCCGCGCTTCTCACTCTGCCTCCACCGTTATGCGCAAGCACTGGCCATATGAACCACGTTACCTATTACCATGGGCGCGAGATTATGGGCGGCGCTGTGATTGTCATCAGCAAAGTCATCCAAGTACCTGCCCATAATCTCGTGCCCGCGCTTCTCACTCTGCCTCCACCGTTATGCGCAAGCACTGGCCATATGAACCACGTTACCTATTACCATGGGCGCGAGATTATGGGCGGCGCTGTGATTGTCATCAGCAGCGTCATCCAAGTACCCGCCCATAATCTCGTGCCCGCGCTTCTCACTCTGCCTCCACCGTTATGCGCAAGCACTGGCCATATGAACCACGTTACCTATTACCGTGGGCGCGAGATTATGGGCGGCGCTGTGATTGTCATCAGCAGCGTCATCCAAGTACCCGCCCATAATCTCGTGCAAGCAGTAATAGGTAACATGGTTCATATGGCCAGCACTTGCGCATAACGGTGGAGTCAGAGGGAAAAGTGCGGGCACGAGATTATGGGCGGGTACTTGGTTAACGCTGTTGATGACAATCACAGCGCCGCCCATAATCTCGTGCCTGCGCAATCACCTGAAAAAGCGTTCACATGCGCAAAACTTCGGGAGGACAGTTACATGAGGAAGGCGTCCTTGTGTATGTAAATGAGCAATGGGGGACGGCGTACAGCGGCAGGAGGGGGAATAACGGACGCCAGGCAGCCCGCCCCCGTGACCATAAAAACACATTTGCATACAAAAAGGTAAGACTTCATAAAGTATTTTTGTAGGTCTCAAAGGGGGCACAATAACAACAGGAACCTTTCTAGAAGCAGCCCAGGAGCTGCAGAGGGGAATCTATTACTTTCATTGTGAAATTTCTGCTGACATGTTCCCTTTAACTGGTAGGGGAGCCAGGATAAAGCAGAGCTGAAGCTGTTGGGAAGCTAGGACCCAGCAGCTCTGCTCCACAGGCAGGAGACCACTGATCGGTAAGCTAATAGAAGCCTGCAGATGTCACTCTGCATAGGTTATTACTGGCCAGTGCTATCTGCAGGAGATAAGTGCTGATTGCACGGTCTCCTCAGCTTCCTGACTCCCCGCGTGTCTGCAGCAGTGAGAAGCCGCACACGGGGAGTCAGAGAACAGCTGCAGACAAACGCAGGCTCCGGGACTGGGGGGGGGGCTCTGCTGCAGGGGGGGGATCGCTCTGCTGCAGGGGGGTCGCTCTGCTGCAGGGGGGTCGCTCTGCTGCAGGGGGTGATTCATACCTCAGCAGCAGTCACAGGAGTAGGTGCGCTCTGTAATGAATAGTAGAAGGGAGAAACAGCGAGGCGGGGCTACAGTGGGTGGGTGGAGCCGGGACACACAGCCTCACGGGCGGGACCCGGGATCAAAGGCTCAGAAGAGGGACTGTCCCGCTGTATCCGGGACGGTTGGGAGGTATGCATGTTTAAGCCTCCTCAGCTGATGGACCGGTGCTTCTGAATCCTGTTTGCAGTCTGCCTGTAACCTGGTCTCCTGACGTCTTTGGAGGATCTACTTTTTTGCCATCCTGTGTGTTGGATCCTGGAGCTCGTGACCGCACAGGACCCTTCTGCTCGGCCATGGACACTTATAAGTACAGTGAGGAGAGGCTGGATTATACCTTGAGGCTTCTGCTGATCTTTGAGGATCCATTCCTGCTTACCTTGTTCCCAGCCTCTGCTCCCTGCACCTGTTTAACCCTTCATGTGCTGTGCGCTTGTATGAAGTGATATAAGAGCTGTTTAGTGACCCTGTCCCTGTGTTTCCCTTGTACCTCGCACTAGACTCTGTACACACAGTATTTAACCCCTTACAAGAATCAGAAGCTGCGGATAGTCTGCAGGGTCTGGGAATATGGAGGCCCGTGTATAATCTGTGTGAAGTGACAGACGATTCTTGCTGAGATCCAGGCTTTAGAGACCAGCGTTGCACGTGTGCAGGATCGTAATGACCACAATCTGCAGGTTTTCGGACAAACCATTCGTGATTTACAGGCCCGGATTGAGGTCCTAGAGGGGCGACTCCAAGCACCATCTTCACCCCCGGTTTCTGGAGTCCACAAGTTACCACCATTCCACTTTGGAGGTGAACGGGAAAGATTCAGGGGATTTATTAACCAATGCAAACTGTTTATTGCTGCTCGTGCATCACAGGTCCTCAGTGAGTGATGGAGAGTGCTGACCATAGTCATGCTGCTCATGCATCACAGGCCCTCAGTGAGTGATGGAGAGTGCTGACCATAGTCATGCTGCTCATGCATCACAGGCCCTCAGTGAGTGATGGAGAGTGCTGACCATAGTCATGCTGCTCATGCATCACAGGCCCTCAGTGAGTGATGGAGAGTGCTGACCATAGTCATGCTGCTCATGCATCACAGGTCCTCAGTGAGTGATGGAGAGTGCTGACCATAGTCATGCTGCTCATGCATCACAGGCCCTCAGTGAGTGATGGAGAGTGCTGACCATAGTCATGCTGCTCATACATCACAGGTCCTCAGTGAGTGATGGAGAGTGCTGACCATAGTCATGCTGCTCGTGCATCACAGGTCCTCAGTGAGTGATGGAGAGTGCTGACCATAGTCATGCTGCTCATGCATCACAGGCCCTCAGTGAGTGATGGAGAGTGCTGACCATAGTCATGCTGCTCATGTATCACAGGTCCTCAGTGAGTGATGGAGAGTGCTGACCATAGTCATGCTGCTCATGCATCACAGGTCCTCAGTGAGTGATGGAGAGTGCTGACCATAGTCATGCTGCTCATGCATCACAGGCCCTCAGTGAGTGATGGAGAGTGCTGACCATAGTCATGCTGCTCGTGCATCACAGGCCCTCAGTGAGTGATGGAGAGTGCTGACCATAGTCATGCTGCTCATGCATCACAGGCCCTCAGTGAGTGATGGAGAGTGCTGACCATAGTCATGCTGCTCATGCATCACAGGTCCTCAGTGAGTGATGGAGAGTGCTGACCATAGTCATGCTGCTCATGCATCACAGGCCCTCAGTGAGTGATGGAGAGTGCTGACCATAGTCATGCTGCTCATGTATCACAGGCCCTCAGTGAGTGATGGAGAGTGCTGACCATAGTCATGCTGCTCATGCATCACAGGTCCTCAGTGAGTGATGGAGAGTGCTGACCATAGTCATGCTGCTCATGCATCACAGGCCCTCAGTGAGCGATGGAGAGTGCTGACCATAGTCATGCTGCTCATGCATCACAGGCCCTCAGTGAGCGATGGAGAGTGCTGACCATAGTCATGCTGCTCATGCATCACAGGTCCTCAGTGAGTGATGGAGAGTGCTGACCATAGTCATGCTGCTCATGCATCACAGGCCCTCAGTGAGTGATGGAGAGTGCTGACCATAGTCATGCTGCTCATGCATCACAGGTCCTCAGTGAGTGATGGAGAGTGCTGACCATAGTCATGCTGCTCATGCATCACAGGCCCTCAGTGAGTGATGGAGAGTGCTGACCATAGTCATGCTGCTCATGTATCACAGGCCCTCAGTGAGTGATGGAGAGTGCTAACCATAGTCATGCTGCTCATGCATCACAGGCCCTCAGTGAGTGATGGAGAGTGCTGACCATAGTCATGCTGCTCATGCATCACAGGTCCTCAGTGAGTGATGGAGAGTGCTGACCATAGTCATGCTGCTCATGCATCACAGGCCCTCAGTGAGCGATGGAGAGTGCTGACCATAGTCATGCTGCTCATGCATCACAGGCCCTCAGTGAGTGATGGAGAGTGCTGACCATAGTCATGCTGCTCATGCATCACAGGTCCTCAGTGAGTGATGGAGAGTGCTGACCATAGTCATGCTGCTCATGCATCACAGGCCCTCAGTGAGTGATGGAGAGTGCTGACCATAGTCATGCTGCTCATGCATCACAGGCCCTCAGTGAGTGATGGAGAGTGCTGACCATAGTCATGCTGCTCGTGCATCACAGGTCCTCAGTGAGTGATGGAGAGTGCTGACCATAGTCATGCTGCTCATGCATCACCGGTCCTCAGTGAGTGATGGAGAGTGCTGACCATAGTCATGCTGCTCATGCATCACCGGTCCTCAGTGAGTGATGGAGAGTGCTGACCATAGTCATGCTGCTCATACATCACAGGTCCTCAGTGAGTGATGGAGAGTGCTGACCATAGTCATGCTGCTCATGCATCACAGGTCCTCAGTGAGTGATGGAGAGTGCTGACCATAGTCATGCTGCTCATGCATCACAGGTCCTCAGTGAGCGATGGAGAGTGCTGACCATAGTCATGCTGCTCATGCATCACAGGTCCTCAGTGAGTGATGGAGAGTGCTGACCATAGTCATGCTGCTCATGCATCACAGGTCCTCAGTGAGTGATGGAGAGTGCTGACCATAGTCATGCTGCTCATGCATCACAGGCCCTCAGTGAGTGATGGAGAGTGCTGACCATAGTCATGCTGCTCATGCATCACAGGTCCTCAGTGAGTGATGGAGAGTGCTGACCATAGTCATGCTGCTCATGCATCACAGGTCCTCAGTGAGTGATGGAGAGTGCTGACCATAGTCATGCTGCTCATGCATCACAGGCCCTCAGTGAGTGATGGAGAGTGCTGACCATAGTCATGCTGCTCATGCATCACAGGCCCTCAGTGAGCGATGGAGAGTGCTGACCATAGTCATGCTGCTCATGCATCACAGGCCCTCAGTGAGTGATGGAGAGTGCTGACCATAGTCATGCTGCTCATACATCACAGGCCCTCAGTGAGTGATGGAGAGTGCTGACCATAGTCATGCTGCTCATGCATCACAGGCCCTCAGTGAGTGATGGAGAGTGCTGACCATAGTCATGCTGCTCATGCATCACAGGCCCTCAGTGAGCGATGGAGAGTGCTGACCATAGTCATGCTGCTCATGCATCACAGGCCCTCAGTGAGCGATGGAGAGTGCTGACCATAGTCATGCTGCTCATGCATCACAGGCCCTCAGTGAGTGATGGAGAGTGCTGATCATACTCATGCTGCTCATGCATCACAGGCCCTCAGTGAGTGATGGAGAGTGCTGACCATAGTCATGCTGCTCATGCATCACAGGCCCTCAGTGAGTGATGGAGAGTGCTGACCATAGTCATGCTGCTCATACATCACAGGCCCTCAGTGAGTGATGGAGAGTGCTGACCATAGTCATGCTGCTCATGCATCACAGGCCCTCAGTGAGTGATGGAGAGTGCTGATCATACTCATGCTGCTCATGCATCACAGGCCCTCAGTGAGTGATGGAGAGTGCTAACCATAGTCATGCTGCTCATGCATCACAGGTCCTCAGTGAGTGATGGAGAGTGCTGAC
This sequence comes from Anomaloglossus baeobatrachus, assembly GCF_048569485.1. Taxonomy (NCBI): domain Eukaryota; kingdom Metazoa; phylum Chordata; class Amphibia; order Anura; family Aromobatidae; genus Anomaloglossus; species Anomaloglossus baeobatrachus. The sequence goes on along the minus strand of NC_134354.1, from coordinate 2,956,670 downwards.
CATAGTCATGCTGCTCATGCATCACAGGTCCTCAGTGAGTGATGGAGAGTGCTGACCATAGTCATGCTGCTCATGCATCACAGGCCCTCAGTGAGTGATGGAGAGTGCTGACCATAGTCATGCTGCTCATACATCACAGGCCCTCAGTGAGTGATGGAGAGGGCTGACCATAGTCATGCTGCTCATACATCACAGGTCCTCAGTGAGTGATGGAGAGTGCTGACCATAGTCATGCTGCTCATGCATCACAGGTCCTCAGTGAGTGATGGAGAGTGCTGACCATAGTCATGCTGCTCATGCATCACAGGCCCTCAGTGAGTGATGGAGAGTGCTGACCATAGTCATGCTGCTCATGCATCACAGGCCCTCAGTGAGCGATGGAGAGTGCTGACCATAGTCATGCTGCTCATGCATCACAGGTCCTCAGTGAGTGATGGAGAGTGCTGACCATAGTCATGCTGCTCATACATCACAGGCCCTCAGTGAGTGATGGAGAGTGCTGACCATAGTCATGCTGCTCATACATCACAGGCCCTCAGTGAGTGATGGAGAGTGCTGACCATAGTCATGCTGCTCATGCATCACAGGTCCTCAGTGAGCGATGGAGAGTGCTGACCATAGTCATGCTGCTCATGCATCACAGGTCCTCAGTGAGTGATGGAGAGTGCTGACCATAGTCATGCTGCTCATGTATCACAGGTCCTCAGTGAGTGATGGAGAGTGCTGACCATAGTCATGCTGCTCATGCATCACAGGCCCTCAGTGAGTGATGGAGAGTGCTGACCATAGTCATGCTGCTCATGCATCACAGGTCCTCAGTGAGTGATGGAGAGTGCTGACCATAGTCATGCTGCTCATGTATCACAGGTCCTCAGTGAGTGATGGAGAGTGCTGATCATACTCATGCTGCTCATTCATCACAGGTCCTCAGTGAGTGATGGAGAGTGCTGACCATAGTCATGCTGCTCATGCATCACAGGTCCTCAGTGAGCGATGGAGAGTGCTGACCATAGTCATGCTGCTCATGCATCACAGGCCCTCAGTGAGTGATGGAGAGTGCTGACCATAGTCATGCTGCTCATGCATCACAGGTCCTCAGTGAGTGATGGAGAGTGCTGACCATAGTCATGCTGCTCATGCATCACAGGTCCTCAGTGAGAGATGGAGAGTGCTGACCATAGTCATGCTGCTCATGCATCACAGGCCCTCAGTGAGTGATGGAGAGTGCTGACCATAGTCATGCTGCTCATGCATCACAGGCCCTCAGTGAGTGATGGAGAGTGCTAACCATAGTCATGCTGCTCATGCATCACAGGTCCTCAGTGAGTGATGGAGAGTGCTGACCATAGTCATGCTGCTCATGCATCACAGGTCGTCAGTGAGTGATGGAGAGTGCTGACCATAGTCATGCTGCTCATGCATCACAGGCCCTCAGTGAGTGATGGAGAGTGCTGACCATAGTCATGCTGCTCATGCATCACAGGCCCTCAGTGAGCGATGGAGAGTGCTGACCATAGTCATGCTGCTCATGCATCACAGGTCCTCAGTGAGTGATGGAGAGTGCTGACCATAGTCATGCTGCTCATGCATCACAGGCCCTCAGTGAGTGATGGAGAGTGCTGACCATAGTCATGCTGCTCATACATCACAGGCCCTCAGTGAGTGATGGAGAGTGCTGACCATAGTCATGCTGCTCATGCATCACAGGTCCTCAGTGAGTGATGGAGAGTGCTGACCATAGTCATGCTGCTCATACATCACAGGCCCTCAGTGAGTGATGGAGAGTGCTGACCATAGTCATGCTGCTCATACATCACAGGCCCTCAGTGAGTGATGGAGAGTGCTGACCATAGTCATGCTGCTCATGCATCACAGGCCCTCAGTGAGCGATGGAGAGTGCTGACCATAGTCATGCTGCTCATGCATCACAGGTCCTCAGTGAGTGATGGAGAGTGCTGACCATAGTCATGCTGCTCATACATCACAGGCCCTCAGTGAGTGATGGAGAGTGCTGACCATAGTCATGCTGCTCATGCATCACAGGTCCTCAGTGAGTGATGGAGAGTGCTGACCATAGTCATGCTGCTCATACATCACAGGCCCTCAGTGAGTGATGGAGAGTGCTGACCATAGTCATGCTGCTCATGCATCACAGGCCCTCAGTGAGTGATGGAGAGTGCTGACCATAGTCATGCTGCTCATGCATCACAGGCCCTCAGTGAGCGATGGAGAGTGCTGACCATAGTCATGCTGCTCATGCATCACAGGTCCTCAGTGAGTGATGGAGAGTGCTGACCATAGTCATGCTGCTCATACATCACAGGCCCTCAGTGAGTGATGGAGAGTGCTGACCATAGTCATGCTGCTCATGCATCACAGGTCCTCAGTGAGTGATGGAGAGTGCTGACCATAGTCATGCTGCTCATGCATCACAGGTCCTCAGTGAGTGATGGAGAGTGCTGACCATAGTCATGCTGCTCATGCATCACAGGTCCTCAGTGAGTGATGGAGAGTGCTGACCATAGTCATGCTGCTCATGCATCACAGGTCCTCAGTGAGTGATGGAGAGTGCTGACCATAGTCATGCTGCTCATGCATCACAGGTCCTCAGTGAGTGATGGAGAGTGCTGACCATAGTCATGCTGCTCATGTATCACAGGCCCTCAGTGAGTGATGGAGAGTGCTGACCATAGTCATGCTGCTCATGTATCACAGGTCCTCAGTGAGCGATGGAGAGTGCTGACCATAGTCATGCTGCTCATACATCACAGGCCCTCAGTGAGCGATGGAGAGTGCTGACCATAGTCATGCTGCTCATGCATCACAGATCCTCAGTGAGCGATGGAGAGTGCTGACCATAGTCATGCTGCTCATACATCACAGGCCCTCAGTGAGCGATGGAGAGTGCTGACCATAGTCATGCTGCTCATACATCACAGGCCCTCAGTGAGTGATGGAGAGTGCTGACCATAGTCATGCTGCTCATACATCACAGGCCCTCAGTGAGCGATGGAGAGTGCTGACCATAGTCATGCTGCTCATGCATCACAGGTCCTCAGTGAGTGATGGAGAGTGCTGACCATAGTCATGCTGCTCATGCATCACAGGCCCTCAGTGAGTGATGGAGAGTGCTGACCATAGTCATGCTGCTCATGCATCACAGGCCCTCAGTGAGTGATGGAGAGTGCTGACCATAGTCATGCTGCTCATACATCACAGGCCCTCAGTGAGCGATGGAGAGTGCTGACCATAGTCATGCTGCTCGTGCATCACAGGCCCTCAGTGAGTGATGGAGAGTGCTGACCATAGTCATGCTGCTCATGCATCACAGGTCCTCAGTGAGTGATGGAGAGTACTGACCATAGTCATGCTGCTCATGCATCACAGGCCCTCAGTGAGTGATGGAGAGTGCTGACCATAGTCATGCTGCTCGTGCATCACAGGCCCTCAGTGAGTGATGGAGAGTGCTGACCATAGTCATGCTGCTCATACATCACAGGCCCTCAGTGAGCGATGGAGAGTGCTGACCATAGTCATGCTGCTCATGCATCACAGGCCCTCAGTGAGTGATGGAGAGTGCTGACCATAGTCATGCTGCTCATGCATCACAGGCCCTCAGTGAGTGATGGAGAGTGCTGACCATAGTCATGCTGCTCATGCATCACAGGTCCTCAGTGAGTGATGGAGAGTGCTGACCATAGTCATGCTGCTCATGCATCACAGGCCCTCAGTGAGTGATGGAGAGTGCTGACCATAGTCATGCTGCTCATGCATCACAGGTCCTCAGTGAGTGATGGAGAGTGCTGACCATAGTCATGCTGCTCATACATCACAGGCCCTCAGTGAGTGATGGAGAGTGCTGACCATAGTCATGCTGCTCATGCATCACAGGTCCTCAGTGAGTGATGGAGAGTGCTGACCATAGTCATGCTGCTCATGCATCACAGGTCCTCAGTGAGTGATGGAGAGTGCTGACCATAGTCATGCTGCTCATGCATCACAGGCCCTCAGTGAGTGATGGAGAGTGCTGACCATAGTCATGCTGCTCATGTATCACAGGCCCTCAGTGAGTGATGGAGAGTGCTGACCATAGTCATGCTGCTCATGCATCACAGGTCCTCAGTGAGTGATGGAGAGTGCTGACCATAGTCATGCTGCTCATGCATCACAGGCCCTCAGTGAGTGATGGAGAGTGCTGACCATAGTCATGCTGCTCATGCATCACAGGTCCTCAGTGAGTGATGGAGAGTGCTGACCATAGTCATGCTGCTCATGCATCACAGGTCCTCAGTGAGTGATGGAGAGTGCTGACCATAGTCATGCTGCTCATGCATCACAGGTCCTCAGTGAGTGATGGAGAGTGCTGACCATAGTCATGCTGCTCATGCATCACAGGTCCTCAGTGAGTGATGGAGAGTGCTGACCATAGTCATGCTGCTCATGGCATCACAGGCCCTCAGTGAGTGATGGAGAGTGCTGACCATAGTCATGCTGCTCATGCATCACAGGTCCTCAGTGAGTGATGGAGAGTGCTGACCATAGTCATGCTGCTCATGCATCACAGGTCCTCAGTGAGCGATGGAGAGTGCTGACCATAGTCATGCTGCTCATGCATCACCAGTGTCCTCAAGTGATGGAGAGTGCTGACCATAGTCATGCTGCTCATGCATCACAGGTCCTCAGTGAGTGATGGAGAGTGCTGACCATAGTCATGCTGCTCATGCATCACAGGTCCTCAGTGAGTGATGGAGAGTGCTGACCATAGTCATGCTGCTCATGCATCACAGGTCCTCAGTGAGTGATGGAGACTGCTGACCATAGTCATGCTGCTCATGCATCACAGGCCCTCAGTGAGTGATGGAGAGTGCTGACCATAGTCATGCTGCTCATGCATCACAGGCCCTCAGTGAGTGATGGAGAGTGCTGACCATAGTCATGTTGCTCATGCATCACAGGTCCTCAGTGAGTGATGGAGAGTGCTGACCATAGTCATGCTGCTCATGCATCACAGGTCCTCAGTGAGTGATGGAGAGTGCTGACCATAGTCATGCTGCTCATGCATCACAGGCCCTCAGTGAGTGATGGAGAGTGCTGACCATAGTCATGCTGCTCATGCATCACAGGTCCTCAGTGAGTGATGGAGAGTGCTGACCATAGTCATGCTGCTCATGCATCACAGGTCCTCAGTGAGTGATGGAGAGTGCTGACCATAGTCATGCTGCTCATGCATCACAGGTCCTCAGTGAGTGATGGAGAGTGCTGACCATAGTCATGCTGCTCATGCATCACAGGTCCTCAGTGAGTGATGGAGAGTGCTGACCATAGTCATGCTGCTCATGCATCACAGGTCCTCAGTGAGTGATGGAGAGTGCTGACCATAGTCATGCTGCTCATGCATCACAGGTCCTCAGTGAGTGATGGAGAGTGCTGACCATAGTCATGCTGCTCATGCATCACAGGCCCTCAGTGAGTGATGGAGAGTGCTGACCATAGTCATGCTGCTCATGTATCACAGGTCCTCAGTGAGCGATGGAGAGTGCTGACCATAGTCATGCTGCTCATGCATCACAGGTCCTCAGTGAGCGATGGAGAGTGCTGACCATAGTCATGCTGCTCATGCATCACAGGCCCTCAGTGAGTGATGGAGAGTGCTGACCATAGTCATGCTGCTCATGTATCACAGATCCTCAGTGAGTGATGGAGAGTGCTGACCATAGTCATGCTGCTCATGCATCACAGGCCCTCAGTGAGTGATGGAGAATGCTGACCATAGTCATGCTGCTCATGCATCACAGGTCCTCAGTGAGTGATGGAGAGTGCTGACCATAGTCATGCTGCTCATGCATCACAGGCCCTCAGTGAGTGATGGAGAGTGCTGACCATAGTCATGCTGCTCATGCATCACAGGCCCTCAGTGAGTGATGGAGAGTGCTGACCATAGTCATGCTGCTCATGCATCACAGGTCCTCAGTGAGTGATGGAGAGTGCTGACCATAGTCATGCTGCTCATGCATCACAGGTCCTCAGTGAGTGATGGAGAGTGCTGACCATAGTCATGCTGCTCATGCATCACAGGTCCTCAGTGAGTGATGGAGAGTGCTGACCATAGTCATGCTGCTCATGCATCACAGGTCCTCAGTGAGTGATGGAGAGTGCTGACCATAGTCATGCTGCTCATGCATCACAGGTCCTCAGTGAGTGATGGAGAATGCTGACCATAGTCATGCTGCTCATGTATCACAGGCCCTCAGTGAGTGATGGAGAGTGCTGACCATAGTCATGCTGCTCATGCATCACAGGTCCTCAGTGAGCGATGGAGAGTGCTGACCATAGTCATGCTGCTCATGCATCACAGGTCCTCAGTGAGCGATGGAGAGTGCTGACCATAGTCATGCTGCTCATGCATCACAGGTCCTCAGTGAGCGATGGAGAGTGCTGACCATAGTCATGCTGCTCATGCATCACAGGTCCTCAGTGAGCGATGGAGAGTGCTGACCATAGTCATGCTGCTCATTGCATCACAGGTCCTCAGTGAGCGATGGAGAGTGCTGACCATAGTCATGCTGCTCATGTATCACAGGTCCTCAGTGAGCGATGGAGAGTGCTGACCATAGTCATGCTGCTCATGCATCACAGGTCCTCAGTGAGCGATGGAGAGTGCTGACCATAGTCATGCTGCTCATGCATCACAGGCCCTCAGTGAGTGATGGAGAGTGCTGACCATAGTCATGCTGCTCATGCATCACAGGCCCTCAGTGAGTGATGGAGAGTGCTGACCATAGTCATGCTGCTCATACATCACAGGCCCTCAGTGAGCGATGGAGAGTGCTGACCATAGTCATGCTGCTCGTGCATCACAGGCCCTCAGTGAGTGATGGAGAGTGCTGACCATAGTCATGCTGCTCATGCATCACAGGCCCTCAGTGAGTGATGGAGAGTGCTGACCATAGTCATGCTGCTCATGCATCACAGGTCCTCAGTGAGTGATGGAGAGTGCTGACCATAGTCATGCTGCTCATACATCACAGGCCCTCAGTGAGTGATGGAGAGTGCTGACCATAGTCATGCTGCTCATGCATCACAGGTCCTCAGTGAGTGATGGAGAGTGCTGACCATAGTCATGCTGCTCATGCATCACAGGTCCTCAGTGAGTGATGGAGAGTGCTGACCATAGTCATGCTGCTCATGCATCACAGGCCCTCAGTGAGTGATGGAGAGTGCTGACCATAGTCATGCTGCTCATGTATCACAGGCCCTCAGTGAGTGATGGAGAGTGCTGACCATAGTCATGCTGCTCATGCATCACAGGCCCTCAGTGAGTGATGGAGAGTGCTGACCATAGTCATGCTGCTCATGCATCACAGGCCCTCAGTGAGTGATGGAGAGTGCTGACCATAGTCATGCTGCTCATGCATCACAGGTCCTCAGTGAGTGATGGAGAGTGCTGACCATAGTCATGCTGCTCATGCATCACAGGCCCTCAGTGAGTGATGGAGAGTGCTGACCATAGTCATGCTGCTCATGCATCACAGGTCCTCAGTGAGTGATGGAGAGTGCTGACCATAGTCATGCTGCTCATGCATCACAGGCCCTCAGTGAGTGATGGAGAGTGCTGACCATAGTCATGCTGCTCATGCATCACAGGTCCTCAGTGAGTGATGGAGAGTGCTGACCATAGTCATGCTGCTCATGCATCACAGGTCCTCAGTGAGTGATGGAGAGTGCTGACCATAGTCATGCTGCTCATGCATCACAGGCCCTCAGTGAGTGATGGAGAGTGCTGACCATAGTCATGCTGCTCATGCATCACAGGTCCTCAGTGAGTGATGGAGAGTGCTGACCATAGTCATGCTGCTCATGCATCACAGGTCCTCAGTGAGTGATGGAGAGTGCTGACCATAGTCATGCTGCTCATGCATCACAGGCCCTCAGTGAGTGATGGAGAGTGCTGACCATAGTCATGCTGCTCATGCATCACAGGTCCTCAGTGAGTGATGGAGAGTGCTGACCATAGTCATGCTGCTCATGCATCACAGGCCCTCAGTGAGTGATGGAGAGTGCTGACCATAGTCATGCTGCTCATGCATCACAGGCCCTCAGTGAGTGATGGAGAGTGCTGACCATAGTCATGCTGCTCATGCATCACAGGCCCTCAGTGAGTGATGGAGAGTGCTGACCATAGTCATGTTGCTCATGCATCACAGGTCCTCAGTGAGTGATGGAGAGTGCTGACCATAGTCATGCTGCTCATGCATCACAGGTCCTCAGTGAGTGATGGAGAGTGCTGACCATAGTCATGCTGCTCATGCATCACAGGCCCTCAGTGAGTGATGGAGAGTGCTGACCATAGTCATGCTGCTCATGCATCACAGGTCCTCAGTGAGTGATGGAGAGTGCTGACCATAGTCATGCTGCTCATGCATCACAGGTCCTCAGTGAGTGATGGAGAGTGCTGACCATAGTCATGCTGCTCATGCATCACAGGTCCTCAGTGAGTGATGGAGAGTGCTGACCATAGTCATGCTGCTCATGCATCACAGGCCCTCAGTGAGTGATGGAGAGTGCTGACCATAGTCATGCTGCTCATGCATCACAGGTCCTCAGTGAGTGATGGAGAGTGCTGACCATAGTCATGCTGCTCATGCATCACAGGTCCTCAGTGAGTGATGGAGAGTGCTGACCATAGTCATGCTGCTCATGCATCACAGGTCCTCAGTGAGTGATGGAGAGTGCTGACCATAGTCATGCTGCTCATGCATCACCGGTCCTCAGTGAGTGATGGAGAGTGCTGACCATAGTCATGCTGCTCATGCATCACAGGTCCTCAGTGAGTGATGGAGAGTGCTGACCATAGTCATGCTGCTCATGCATCACAGGTCCTCAGTGAGTGATGGAGAGTGCTGACCATAGTCATGCTGCTCATGCATCACAGGCCCTCAGTGAGTGATGGAGAGTGCTGACCATAGTCATGCTGCTCATGCATCACAGGCCCTCAGTGAGTGATGGAGAGTGCTGACCATAGTCATGCTGCTCATGCATCACAGGCCCTCAGTGAGTGATGGAGAGTGCTGACCATAGTCATGCTGCTCGTGCATCACAGGCCCTCAGTGAGTGATGGAGAGTGCTGACCATAGTCATGCTGCTCATACATCACAGGTCCTCAGTGAGTGATGGAGAGTGCTGACCATAGTCATGCTGCTCATGCATCACAGGTCCTCAGTGAGTGATGGAGAGTGCTGACCATAGTCATGCTGCTCATGCATCACAGGCCCTCAGTGAGCGATGGAGAGTGCTAACCATAGTCATGCTGCTCATGCATCACAGGTCCTCAGTGAGTGATGGAGAGTGCTGACCATAGTCATGCTGCTCATACATCACAGGCCCTCAGTGAGTGATGGAGAGTGCTGACCATAGTCATGCTGCTCATGCATCACAGGTCCTCAGTGAGTGATGGAGAGTGCTGACCATAGTCATGCTGCTCATGCATCACAGGCCCTCAGTGAGTGATGGAGAGTGCTGACCATAGTCATGCTGCTCATGCATCACAGGCCCTCAGTGAGTGATGGAGAGTGCTGACCATAGTCATGCTGCTCATGCATCACAGGTCCTCAGTGAGTGATGGAGAGTGCTGACCATAGTCATGCTGCTCATGCATCACAGGCCCTCAGTGAGTGATGGAGAGTGCTGACCATAGTCATGCTGCTCATTCATCACAGGCCCTCAGTGAGTGATGGAGAGTGCTGACCATAGTCATGCTGCTCATTCATCACAGGCCCTCAGTGAGTGATGGAGAGTGCTGACCATAGTCATGCTGCTCATTCATCACAGGCCCTCAGTGAGTGATGGAGAGTGCTGACCATAGTCATGCTGCTCGTGCATCACAGGTCCTCAGTGAGTGATGGAGAGTGCTGACCATAGTCATGCTGCTCATGCATCACAGGTCCTCAGTGAGTGATGGAGAGTGCTGACCATAGTCATGCTGCTCATGCATCACAGGCCCTCAGTGAGTGATGGAGAGTGCTGACCATAGTCATGCTGCTCATGCATCACAGGTCCTCAGTGAGTGATGGAGAGTGCTGACCATAGTCATGCTGCTCATGCATCACAGGTCCTCAGTGAGTGATGGAGAGTGCTGACCATAGTCATGCTGCTCATGCATCACAGGTCCTCAGTGAGTGATGGAGAGTGCTGACCATAGTCATGCTGCTCATGCATCACAGGTCCTCAGTGAGTGATGGAGAGTGCTGACCATAGTCATGCTGCTCATGCATCACAGGTCCTCAGTGAGTGATGGAGAGTGCTGACCATAGTCATGCTGCTCATGCATCACAGGCCCTCAGTGAGTGATGGAGAGTGCTGACCATAGTCATGCTGCTCATGCATCACAGGCCCTCAGTGAGTGATGGAGAGTGCTGACCATAGTCATGCTGCTCATGCATCACAGGTCCTCAGTGAGTGATGGAGAGTGCTGACCATAGTCATGCTGCTCGTGCATCACAGGCCCTCAGTGAGTGATGGAGAGTGCTGACCATAGTCATGCTGCTCATGCATCACAGGTCCTCAGTGAGTGATGGAGAGTGCTGACCATAGTCATGCTGCTCATACATCACAGGTCCTCAGTGAGTGATGGAGAGTGCTGACCATAGTCATGCTGCTCATGCATCACAGGTCCTCAGTGAGTGATGGAGAGTGCTGACCATAGTCATGCTGCTCATACATCACAGGTCCTCAGTGAGTGATGGAGAGTGCTGACCATAGTCATGCTGCTCATGCATCACAGGTCCTCAGTGAGTGATGGAGAGTGCTGACCATAGTCATGCTGCTCATGCATCACAGGCCCTCAGTGAGTGATGGAGAGTGCTGACCATAGTCATGCTGCTCATACATCACAGGTCCTCAGTGAGTGATGGAGAGTGCTGACCATAGTCATGCTGCTCATGCATCACAGGTCCTCAGTGAGTGATGGAGAGTGCTGACCATACTCATGCTGCTCATGCATCACAGGCCCTCAGTGAGTGATGGAGAGTGCTGACCATAGTCATGCTGCTCATGCATCACAGGTCCTCAGTGAGTGATGGAGAGTGCTGACCATAGTCATGCTGCTCATGCATCACAGGTCCTCAGTGAGTGATGGAGAGTGCTGACCATAGTCATGCTGCTCATGCATCACAGGTCCTCAGTGAGCGATGGAGAGTGCTGACCATAGTCATGCTGCTCATGTATCACAGGTCCTCAGTGAGTGATGGAGAGTGCTGACCATAGTCATGCTGCTCATGTATCACAGGTCCTCAGTGAGTGATGGAGAGTGCTGACCATAGTCATGCTGCTCATGCATCACAGGTCCTCAGTGAGTGATGGAGAGTGCTGACCATAGTCATGCTGCTCATGCATCACAGGTCCTCAGTGAGTGATGGAGAGTGCTGACCATAGTCATGCTGCTCATGCATCACAGGCCCTCAGTGAGTGATGGAGAGTGCTGATCATAGTCATGCTGCTCATGCATCACAGGCCCTCAGTGAGTGATGGAGAGTGCTGACCATAGTCATGCTGCTCATGCATCACAGGCCCTCAGTGAGTGATGGAGAGTGCTGACCATAGTCATGCTGCTCATGCATCACAGGCCCTCAGTGAGTGATGGAGAGTGCTGACCATAGTCATGCTGCTCGTGCATCACAGGTCCTCAGTGAGTGATGGAGAGTGCTGACCATAGTCATGCTGCTCATGCATCACAGGCCCTCAGTGAGCGATGGAGAGTGCTGACCATAGTCATGCTGCTCATGCATCACAGGCCCTCAGTGAGCGATGGAGAGTGCTGACCATAGTCATGCTGCTCGTGCATCACAGGCCCTCAGTGAGTGATGGAGAGTGCTGACCATAGTCATGCTGCTCATGCATCACAGGTCCTCAGTGAGTGATGGAGAGTGCTGACCATAGTCATGCTGCTCGTGCATCACAGGTCCTCAGTGAGTGATGGAGAGTGCTGACCATAGTCATGCTGCTCATGCATCACAGGCCCTCAGTGAGTGATGGAGAGTGCTGACCATAGTCATGCTGCTCATACATCACAGGCCCTCAGTGAGTGATGGAGAGTGCTGACCATAGTCATGCTGCTCATGCATCACAGGCCCTCAGTGAGTGATGGAGAGTGCTGACCATAGTCATGCTGCTCATGCATCACAGGTCCTCAGTGAGTGATGGAGAGTGCTGACCATAGTCATGCTGCTCATGCATCACAGGTCCTCAGTGAGTGATGGAGAGTGCTGACCATAGTCATGCTGCTCATGCATCACAGGTCCTCAGTGAGTGATGGAGAGTGCTGACCATAGTCATGCTGCTCATGCATCACAGGCCCTCAGTGAGTGATGGAGAGTGCTGACCATAGTCATGCTGCTCATACATCACAGGTCCTCAGTGAGTGATGGAGAGTGCTGACCATAGTCATGCTGCTCATGCATCACAGGCCCTCAGTGAGTGATGGAGAGTGCTGACCATAGTCATGCATCACAGGTCCTCAGTGAGTGATGGAGAGTGCTGACCATAGTCATGCTGCTCATGCATCACAGGTCCTCAGTGAGTGATGGAGAGTGCTGACCATAGTCATGCTGCTCATGCATCACAGGTCCTCAGTGAGTGATGGAGAGTGCTGACCATAGTCATGCTGCTCATGCATCACAGGTCCTCAGTGAGTGATGGAGAGTGCTGACCATAGTCATGCTGCTCATGCATCACAGGCCCTCAGTGAGTGATGGAGAGTGCTGACCATAGTCATGCTGCTCATGCATCACAGGCCCTCAGTGAGTGATGGAGAGTGCTGACCATAGTCATGCTGCTCATGCATCACAGGCCCTCAGTGAGCGATGGAGAGTGCTGACCATAGTCATGCTGCTCATGCATCACAGGTCCTCAGTGAGTGATGGAGAGTGCTGACCATAGTCATGCTGCTCGTGCATCACAGGTCCTCAGTGAGTGATGGAGAGTGCTGACCATAGTCATGCTGCTCGTGCATCACAGGCCCTCAGTGAGTGATGGAGAGTGCTGACCATAGTCATGCTGCTCATACATCACAGGCCCTCAGTGAGTGATGGAGAGTGCTGACCATAGTCATGCTGCTCATACATCACAGGCCCTCAGTGAGTGATGGAGAGTGCTGACCATAGTCATGCTGCTCATGCATCACAGGCCCTCAGTGAGTGATGGAGAGTGCTGACCATAGTCATGCTGCTCATGCATCACAGGCCCTCAGTGAGTGATGGAGAGTGCTGACCATAGTCATGCTGCTCGTGCATCACAGGTCCTCAGTGAGTGATGGAGAGTGCTGACCATAGTCATGCTGCTCGTGCATCACAGGCCCTCAGTGAGTGATGGAGAGTGCTGACCATAGTCATGCTGCTCATGCATCACAGGTCCTCAGTGAGTGATGGAGAGTGCTGACCATAGTCATGCTGCTCGTGCATCACAGGTCCTCAGTGAGTGATGGAGAGTGCTGACCATAGTCATGCTGCTCATGCATCACAGGTCCTCAGTGAGTGATGGAGAGTGCTGACCATAGTCATGCTGCTCATGCATCACAGGTCCTCAGTGAGTGATGGAGAGTGCTGACCATAGTCATGCTGCTCATGCATCACAGGTCCTCAGTGAGTGATGGAGAGTGCTGACCATAGTCATGCTGCTCATGCATCACAGGCCCTCAGTGAGTGATGGAGAGTGCTGACCATAGTCATGCTGCTCATGCATCACAGGTCCTCAGTGAGTGATGGAGAGTGCTGACCATAGTCATGCATCACAGGCCCTCAGTGAGTGATGGAGAGTGCTGACCATAGTCATGCTGCTCATGCATCACAGGCCCTCAGTGAGTGATGGAGAGTGCTGACCATAGTCATGCTGCTCATGCATCACAGGTCCTCAGTGAGTGATGGAGAGTGCTGACCATAGTCATGCATCACAGGTCCTCAGTGAGTGATGGAGAGTGCTGACCATAGTCATGCTGCTCATGCATCACAGGTCCTCAGTGAGTGATGGAGAGTGCTGACCATAGTCATGCATCACAGGCCCTCAGTGAGTGATGGAGAGTGCTGACCATAGTCATGCTGCTCATGCATCACAGGCCCTCAGTGAGTGATGGAGAGTGCTGACCATAGTCATGCTGCTCATGCATCACAGGTCCTCAGTGAGTGATGGAGAGTGCTGACCATAGTCATGCATCACAGGTCCTCAGTGAGTGATGGAGAGTGCTGACCATAGTCATGCTGCTCATGCATCACAGGCCCTCAGTGAGTGATGGAGAGTGCTGACCATAGTCATGCTGCTCATGCATCACAGGTCCTCAGTGAGTGATGGAGAGTGCTGACCATAGTCATGCTGCTCATGCATCACAGGTCCTCAGTGAGTGATGGAGAGTGCTGACCATAGTCACGCTGCTCATGCATCACAGGCCCTCAGTGAGTGATGGAGAGTGCTGACCATAGTCATGCTGCTCATGCATCACAGGCCCTCAGTGAGTGATGGAGAGTGCTGACCATAGTCATGCTGCTCATGCATCACAGGTCCTCAGTGAGTGATGGAGAGTGCTGACCATAGTCATGCTGCTCATGCATCACAGGCCCTCAGTGAGTGATGGAGAGTGCTGACCATAGTCATGCTGCTCATGCATCACAGGTCCTCAGTGAGCGATGGAGAGTGCTGACCATAGTCATGCTGCTCATGCATCACAGGCCCTCAGTGAGTGATGGAGAGTGCTGACCATAGTCATGCTGCTCATGCATCACAGGTCCTCAGTGAGTGATGGAGAGTGCTGACCATAGTCATGCTGCTCATGCATCACAGGCCCTCAGTGAGTGATGGAGAGTGCTGACCATAGTCATGCTGCTCATGCATCACAGGTCCTCAGTGAGCGATGGAGAGTGCTGACCATAGTCATGCTGCTCATGCATCACAGGCCCTCAGTGAGTGATGGAGAGTGCTGACCATAGTCATGCTGCTCATACATCACAGTTCCTCAGTGAGTGATGGAGAGTGCTGACCATAGTCATGCTGCTCATGCATCACAGGCCCTCAGTGAGTGATGGAGAGTGCTGACCATAGTCATGCTGCTCATGCATCACAGGTCCTCAGTGAGAGATGGAGAGTGCTTACCATAGTCATGCTGCTCATACATCACAGGTCCTCAGTGAGTGATGGAGAGTGCTGACCATAGTCATGCTGCTCATGCATCACAGGCCCTCAGTGAGTGATGGAGAGTGCTGACCATAGTCATGCTGCTCGTGCATCACAGGCCCTCAGTGAGTGATGGAGAGTGCTGACCATAGTCATGCTGCTCATGCATCACAGGTCCTCAGTGAGTGATGGAGAGTGCTGACCATAGTCATGCTGCTCATGCATCACAGGTCCTCAGTGAGTGATGGAGAGTGCTGACCATAGTCATGCTGCTCGTGCATCACAGGCCCTCAGTGAGTGATGGAGAGTGCTGACCATAGTCATGCTGCTCATGCATCACAGGTCCTCAGTGAGTGATGGAGAGTGCTGACCATAGTCATGCTGCTCATGTATCACAGGCCCTCAGTGAGTGATGGAGAGTGCTGACCATAGTCATGCTGCTCATGCATCACAGGCCCTCAGTGAGTGATGGAGAGTGCTGACCATAGTCATGCTGCTCATGCATCACAGGTCCTCAGTGAGCGATGGAGAGTGCTGACCATAGTCATGCTGCTCATGCATCACAGGTCCTCAGTGAGCGATGGAGAGTGCTGACCATAGTCATGCTGCTCATGCATCACAGGTCCTCAATGAGTGATGGAGAGTGCTGACCATAGTCATGCTGCTCATGCATCACAGGTCCTCAGTGAGTGATGGAGAGTGCTGACCATAGTCATGCTGCTCATGCATCACAGGCCCTCAGTGAGTGATGGAGAGTGCTGACCATAGTCATGCTGCTCGTGCATCACAGGCCCTCAGTGAGTGATGGAGAGTGCTGACCATAGTCATGCTGCTCATGCATCACAGGCCCTCAGTGAGTGATGGAGAGTGCTGACCATAGTCATGCTGCTCATGCATCACAGGTCCTCAGTGAGTGATGGAGAGTGCTGACCATAGTCATGCTGCTCGTGCATCACAGGTCCTCAGTGAGTGATGGAGAGTGCTGACCATAGTCATGCTGCTCATACATCACCGGTCCTCAGTGAGTGATGGAGAATGCTGACCATAGTCATGCTGCTCATGCATCACAGGTCCTCAGTGAGTGATGGAGAATGCTGACCATAGTCATGCTGCTCATGCATCACAGGTCCTCAGTGAGTGATGGAGAGTGCTGACCATAGTCATGCTGCTCATGCATCACAGGCCCTCAGTGAGTGATGGAGAGTGCTGACCATAGTCCTGCTGCTCATGCATCACAGGCCCTCAGTGAGTGATGGAGAATGCTGACCATAGTCATGCTGCTCATACATCACAGGCCCTCAGTGAGTGATGGAGAGTGCTGACCATAGTCATGCTGCTCATACATCACCGGTCCTCAGTGAGTGATGGAGAATGCTGACCATAGTCATGCTGCTCATGCATCACAGGCCCTCAGTGAGTGATGGAGAATGCTGACCATAGTCATGCTGCTCATACATCACAGGTCCTCAGTGAGTGATGGAGAGTGCTGACCATAGTCATGCTGCTCATGCATCACAGATCCTCAGTGAGTGATGGAGAGTGCTGACCATAGTCATGCTGCTCATGCATCACAGGCCCTCAGTGAGTGATGGAGAGTGCTGACCATAGTCATGCTGCTCGTGCATCACAGGCCCTCAGTGAGTGATGGAGAGTGCTGACCATAGTCATGCTGCTCATGCATCACAGGTCCTCAGTGAGTGATGGAGAGTGCTGACCATAGTCATGCTGCTCATGCATCACAGGTCCTCAGTGAGTGATGGAGAGTGCTGACCATAGTCATGCTGCTCATACATCACAGGCCCTCAGTGAGTGATGGAGAGTGCTGACCATAGTCATGCTGCTCATGCATCACAGGCCCTCAGTGAGTGATGGAGAGTGCTGACCATAGTCATGCTGCTCATGCATCACAGGCCCTCAGTGAGTGATGGAGAGTGCTGACCATAGTCATGCTGCTCGTGCATCACAGGTCCTCAGTGAGTGATGGAGAGTGCTGACCATAGTCATGCTGCTCATGCATCACAGGCCCTCAGTGAGTGATGGAGAGTGCTGACCATAGTCATGCTGCTCATGCATCACAGGCCCTCAGTGAGTGATGGAGAGTGCTGACCATAGTCATGCTGCTCATACATCACAGGTCCTCAGTGAGTGATGGAGAGTGCTGACCATAGTCATGCTGCTCATGCATCACAGGTCCTCAGTGAGTGATGGAGAGTGCTTACCATAGTCATGCTGCTCATGCATCACAGGTCCTCAGTGAGTGATGGAGAGTGCTGACCATAGTCATGCTGCTCATGCATCACAGGTCCTCAGTGAGTGATGGAGAGTGCTGACCATAGTCATGCTGCTCATGCATCACAGGTCCTCAGTGAGCGATGGAGAGTGCTGACCATAGTCATGCTGCTCATGCATCACAGGCCCTCAGTGAGTGATGGAGAGTGCTGACCATAGTCATGCTGCTCATACATCACAGGTCCTCAGTGAGTGATGGAGAGTGCTGACCATAGTCATGCTGCTCATGCATCACAGGTCCTCAGTGAGAGATGGAGAGTGCTTACCATAGTCATGCTGCTCATACATCACAGGTCCTCAGTGAGTGATGGAGAGTGCTGACCATAGTCATGCTGCTCGTGCATCACAGGCCCTCAGTGAGTGATGGAGAGTGCTGACCATAGTCATGCTGCTCATGCATCACAGGTCCTCAGTGAGTGATGGAGAGTGCTGACCATAGTCATGCTGCTCATGCATCACAGGTCCTCAGTGAGTGATGGAGAGTGCTGACCATAGTCATGCTGCTCATGCATCACAGGCCCTCAGTGAGAGATGGAGAGTGCTGACCATAGTCATGCTGCTCATGTATCACAGGTCCTCAATGAGTGATGGAGAGTGCTGACCATAGTCATGCTGCTCATGTATCACAGGTCCTCAGTGAGTGATGGAGAGTGCTGACCATAGTCATGCTGCTCATGCATCACAGGCCCTCAGTGAGTGATGGAGAGTGCTGACCATAGTCATGCTGCTCATGCATCACAGGTCCTCAGTGAGTGATGGAGAGTGCTGACCATAGTCATGCTGCTCATGTATCACAGGTCCTCAGTGAGTGATGGAGAGTGCTGACCATAGTCATGCTGCTCATGCATCACAGGCCCTCAGTGAGTGATGGAGAGTGCTGACCATAGTCATGCTGCTCATGTATCACAGGCCCTCAGTGAGTGATGGAGAGTGCTGACCATAGTCATGCTGCTCATGCATCACAGGCCCTCAGTGAGTGATGGAGAGTGCTGACCATAGTCATGCTGCTCATGCATCACAGGTCCTCAGTGAGTGATGGAGAGTGCTGACCATAGTCATGCTGCTCATGCATCACAGGCCCTCAGTGAGCGATGGAGAGTGCTGACCATAGTCATGCTGCTCATGTATCACAGGTCCTCAGTGAGTGATGGAGAGTGCTGACCATAGTCATGCTGCTCATGCATCACCGGTCCTCAGTGAGTGATGGAGAGTGCTGACCATAGTCATGCTGCTCATGTATCACAGGCCCTCAGTGAGTGATGGAGAGTGCTGACCATAGTCATGCTGCTCATGCATCACAGGCCCTCAGTGAGTGATGGAGAGTGCTGACCATAGTCATGCTGCTCGTGCATCACAGGTCCTCAGTGAGTGATGGAGAGTGCTGACCATAGTCATGCATCACAGGTCCTCAGTGAGTGATGGAGAGTGCTGACCATAGTCATGCTGCTCGTGCATCACAGGTCCTCAGTGAGTGATGGAGAGTGCTGACCATAGTCATGCATCACAGGTCCTCAGTGAGTGATGGAGAGTGCTGACCATAGTCATGCTGCTCATGCATCACAGGTCCTCAGTGAGTGATGGAGAGTGCTGACCATAGTCATGCTGCTCATGCATCACAGGCCCTCAGTGAGTGATGGAGAGTGCTGACCATAGTCATGCTGCTCATGCATCACAGGCCCTCAGTGAGTGATGGAGAGTGCTGACCATAGTCATGCTGCTCATGCGTCACAGGTCCTCAGTGAGTGATGGAGAGTGCTGACCATAGTCATGCTGCTCATGCATCACAGGTCCTCAGTGAGTGATGGAGAGTGCTGACCATAGTCATGCTGCTCGTGCATCACAGGTCCTCAGTGAGTGATGGAGAGTGCTGACCATAGTCATGCTGCTCATACATCACAGGCCCTCAGTGAGTGATGGAGAGTGCTGACCATAGTCATGCTGCTCATGCATCACAGGTCCTCAGTGAGTGATGGAGAGTGCTGACCATAGTCATGCTGCTCATGCATCACAGGCCCTCAGTGAGTGATGGAGAGTGCTGACCATAGTCATGCTGCTCATGCATCACAGGCCCTCAGTGAGTGATGGAGAGTGCTGACCATAGTCATGCTGCTCATGCATCACAGGTCCTCAGTGAGCGATGGAGAGTGCTGACCATAGTCATGCTGCTCGTGCATCACAGGCCCTCAGTGAGTGATGGAGAGTGCTGACCATAGTCATGCTGCTCATGCATCACAGGCCCTCAGTGAGTGATGGAGAGTGCTGACCATAGTCATGCTGCTCATGCATCACAGGTCCTCAGTGAGTGATGGAGAATGCTGACCATAGTCATGCTGCTCATGCATCACAGGTCCTCAGTGAGTGATGGAGAGTGCTGACCATAGTCATGCTGCTCATGCATCACAGGCCCTCAGTGAGTGATGGAGAGTGCTGACCATAGTCATGCTGCTCATGCATCACAGGCCCTCAGTGAGTGATGGAGAGTGCTGACCATAGTCATGCTGCTCATGCATCACAGGCCCTCAGTGAGTGATGGAGAGTGCTGACCATAGTCATGCTGCTCATGCATCACAGGTCCTCAGTGAGTGATGGAGAGTGCTGACCATAGTCATGCTGCTCATGCATCACAGGTCCTCAGTGAGTGATGGAGAGTGCTGACCATAGTCATGCTGCTCGTGCATCACAGGTCCTCAGTGAGTGATGGAGAGTGCTGACCATAGTCATGCATCACAGGTCCTCAGTGAGTGATGGAGAGTGCTGACCATAGTCATGCTGCTCGTGCATCACAGGTCCTCAGTGAGTGATGGAGAGTGCTGACCATAGTCATGCATCACAGGTCCTCAGTGAGTGATGGAGAGTGCTGACCATAGTCATGCTGCTCATACATCACAGGTCCTCAGTGAGTGATGGAGAGTGCTGACCATAGTCATGCTGCTCGTGCATCACAGGTCCTCAGTGAGCGATGGAGAGTGCTGACCATAGTCATGCTGCTCGTGCATCACAGGTCCTCAGTGAGTGATGGAGAGTGCTGACCATAGTCATGCTGCTCATGCATCACAGGCCCTCAGTGAGCGATGGAGAGTGCTGACCATAGTCATGCTGCTCATGCATCACAGGTCCTCAGTGAGTGATGGAGAGTGCTGACCATAGTCATGCTGCTCATGCATCACAGGTCCTCAGTGAGTGATGGAGAGTGCTGACCATAGTCATGCTGCTCATGCATCACAGGTCCTCAGTGAGCGATGGAGAGTGCTGACCATAGTCATGCTGCTCATGCATCACAGGCCCTCAGTGAGTGATGGAGAGTGCTGACCATAGTCATGCTGCTCGTGCATCACAGGTCCTCAGTGAGTGATGGAGAGTGCTGACCATAGTCATGCTGCTCATGCATCACAGGTCCTCAGTGAGTGATGGAGAGTGCTGACCATAGTCATGCTGCTCATGCATCACAGGTCCTCAGTGAGTGATGGAGAGTGCTGACCATAGTCATGCTGCTCATGCATCACAGGTCCTCTGTGAGTGATGGAGAGTGCTGACCATAGTCATGCTGCTCATGCATCACAGGTCCTCAGTGAGCGATGGAGAGTGCTGACCATAGTCATGCTGCTCATGCATCACAGGCCCTCAGTGAGTGATGGAGAGTGCTGACCATAGTCATGCTGCTCATACATCACAGGCCCTCAGTGAGTGATGGAGAGTGCTGACCATAGTCATGCTGCTCATACATCACAGGCCCTCAGTGAGTGATGGAGAGTGCTGACCATAGTCATGCTGCTCATGCATCACAGGCCCTCAGTGAGTGATGGAGAGTGCTGACCATAGTCATGCTGCTCGTGCATCACAGGTCCTCAGTGAGTGATGGAGAGTGCTGACCATAGTCATGCTGCTCGTGCATCACAGGCCCTCAGTGAGTGATGGAGAGTGCTGACCATAGTCATGCTGCTCATGCATCACAGGTCCTCAGTGAGTGATGGAGAGTGCTGACCATAGTCATGCTGCTCGTGCATCACAGGTCCTCAGTGAGTGATGGAGAGTGCTGACCATAGTCATGCTGCTCATGCATCACAGGTCCTCAGTGAGTGATGGAGAGTGCTGACCATAGTCATGCTGCTCATGCATCACAGGTCCTCAGTGAGTGATGGAGAGTGCTGACCATAGTCATGCTGCTCATGCATCACAGGTCCTCAGTGAGTGATGGAGAGTGCTGACCATAGTCATGCTGCTCATGCATCACAGGCCCTCAGTGAGTGATGGAGAGTGCTGACCATAGTCATGCTGCTCATGCATCACAGGTCCTCAGTGAGTGATGGAGAGTGCTGACCATAGTCATGCATCACAGGCCCTCAGTGAGTGATGGAGAGTGCTGACCATAGTCATGCTGCTCATGCATCACAGGCCCTCAGTGAGTGATGGAGAGTGCTGACCATAGTCATGCTGCTCATGCATCACAGGTCCTCAGTGAGTGATGGAGAGTGCTGACCATAGTCATGCTGCTCATGCATCACAGGTCCTCAGTGAGTGATGGAGAGTGCTGACCATAGTCACGCTGCTCATGCATCACAGGCCCTCAGTGAGTGATGGAGAGTGCTGACCATAGTCATGCTGCTCATGCATCACAGGCCCTCAGTGAGTGATGGAGAGTGCTGACCATAGTCATGCTGCTCATGCATCACAGGTCCTCAGTGAGTGATGGAGAGTGCTGACCATAGTCATGCTGCTCATGCATCACAGGCCCTCAGTGAGTGATGGAGAGTGCTGACCATAGTCATGCTGCTCATGCATCACAGGTCCTCAGTGAGCGATGGAGAGTGCTGACCATAGTCATGCTGCTCATGCATCACAGGCCCTCAGTGAGTGATGGAGAGTGCTGACCATAGTCATGCTGCTCATGCATCACAGGTCCTCAGTGAGTGATGGAGAGTGCTGACCATAGTCATGCTGCTCATACATCACAGGTCCTCAGTGAGTGATGGAGAGTGCTGACCATAGTCATGCTGCTCATGCATCACAGGTCCTCAGTGAGTGATGGAGAGTGCTGACCATAGTCATGCTGCTCATGCATCACAGGTCCTCAGTGAGTGATGGAGAGTGCTGACCATAGTCATGCTGCTCATGCATCACAGGCCCTCAGTGAGTGATGGAGAGTGCTGACCATAGTCATGCTGCTCATGCATCACAGGTCCTCAGTGAGCGATGGAGAGTGCTGACCATAGTCATGCTGCTCATGCATCACAGGCCCTCAGTGAGTGATGGAGAGTGCTGACCATAGTCATGCTGCTCATACATCACAGTTCCTCAGTGAGTGATGGAGAGTGCTGACCATAGTCATGCTGCTCATGCATCACAGGCCCTCAGTGAGTGATGGAGAGTGCTGACCATAGTCATGCTGCTCATGCATCACAGGTCCTCAGTGAGAGATGGAGAGTGCTTACCATAGTCATGCTGCTCATGCATCACAGGTCCTCAGTGAGTGATGGAGAGTGCTGACCATAGTCATGCTGCTCATGCATCACAGGCCCTCAGTGAGTGATGGAGAGTGCTGACCATAGTCATGCTGCTCGTGCATCACAGGCCCTCAGTGAGTGATGGAGAGTGCTGACCATAGTCATGCTGCTCATGCATCACAGGTCCTCAGTGAGTGATGGAGAGTGCTGACCATAGTCATGCTGCTCATGCATCACAGGCCCTCAGTGAGTGATGGAGAGTGCTGACCATAGTCATGCTGCTCATGCATCACAGGTCCTCAGTGAGTGATGGAGAGTGCTGACCATAGTCATGCTGCTCGTGCATCACAGGTCCTCAGTGAGTGATGGAGAGTGCTGACCATAGTCATGCTGCTCATACATCACCGGTCCTCAGTGAGTGATGGAGAATGCTGACCATAGTCATGCTGCTCATGCATCACAGGTCCTCAGTGAGTGATGGAGAGTGCTGACCATAGTCATGCTGCTCATGTATCACAGGCCCTCAGTGAGTGATGGAGAGTACTGACCATAGTCATGCTGCTCATGCATCACAGGCCCTCAGTGAGTGATGGAGAATGCTGACCATAGTCATGCTGCTCATACATCACAGGCCCTCAGTGAGTGATGGAGAGTGCTGACCATAGTCATGCTGCTCATACATCACCGGTCCTCAGTGAGTGATGGAGAATGCTGACCATAGTCATGCTGCTCATGCATCACAGGCCCTCAGTGAGTGATGGAGAATGCTGACCATAGTCATGCTGCTCATGCATCACAGGCCCTCAGTGAGTGATGGAGAGTGCTGACCATAGTCATGCTGCTCATGCATCACAGGTCCTCAGTGAGTGATGGAGAGTGCTGACCATAGTCATGCTGCTCATACATCACAGGTCCTCAGTGAGTGATGGAGAGTGCTGACCATAGTCATGCTGCTCATGCATCACAGATCCTCAGTGAGTGATGGAGAGTGCTGACCATAGTCATGCTGCTCATGCATCACAGGCCCTCAGTGAGTGATGGAGAGTGCTGACCATAGTCATGCTGCTCGTGCATCACAGGCCCTCAGTGAGTGATGGAGAGTGCTGACCATAGTCATGCTGCTCATGCATCACAGGTCCTCAGTGAGTGATGGAGAGTGCTGACCATAGTCATGCTGCTCATGCATCACAGGTCCTCAGTGAGTGATGGAGAGTGCTGACCATAGTCATGCTGCTCATACATCACAGGCCCTCAGTGAGTGATGGAGAGTGCTGACCATAGTCATGCTGCTCATGCATCACAGGCCCTCAGTGAGTGATGGAGAGTGCTGACCATAGTCATGCTGCTCATGCATCACAGGCCCTCAGTGAGTGATGGAGAGTGCTGACCATAGTCATGCTGCTCGTGCATCACAGGTCCTCAGTGAGTGATGGAGAGTGCTGACCATAGTCATGCTGCTCATGCATCACAGGCCCTCAGTGAGTGATGGAGAGTGCTGACCATAGTCATGCTGCTCATGCATCACAGGCCCTCAGTGAGTGATGGAGAGTGCTGACCATAGTCATGCTGCTCATACATCACAGGTCCTCAGTGAGTGATGGAGAGTGCTGACCATAGTCATGCTGCTCATGCATCACAGGTCCTCAGTGAGTGATGGAGAGTGCTTACCATAGTCATGCTGCTCATGCATCACAGGTCCTCAGTGAGTGATGGAGAGTGCTGACCATAGTCATGCTGCTCATGCATCACAGGTCCTCAGTGAGTGATGGAGAGTGCTGACCATAGTCATGCTGCTCATGCATCACAGGTCCTCAGTGAGCGATGGAGAGTGCTGACCATAGTCATGCTGCTCATGCATCACAGGCCCTCAGTGAGTGATGGAGAGTGCTGACCATAGTCATGCTGCTCATACATCACAGGTCCTCAGTGAGTGATGGAGAGTGCTGACCATAGTCATGCTGCTCATGCATCACAGGTCCTCAGTGAGAGATGGAGAGTGCTTACCATAGTCATGCTGCTCATACATCACAGGTCCTCAGTGAGTGATGGAGAGTGCTGACCATAGTCATGCTGCTCGTGCATCACAGGCCCTCAGTGAGTGATGGAGAGTGCTGACCATAGTCATGCTGCTCATGCATCACAGGTCCTCAGTGAGTGATGGAGAGTGCTGACCATAGTCATGCTGCTCATGCATCACAGGTCCTCAGTGAGTGATGGAGAGTGCTGACCATAGTCATGCTGCTCATGCATCACAGGCCCTCAGTGAGAGATGGAGAGTGCTGACCATAGTCATGCTGCTCATGTATCACAGGTCCTCAATGAGTGATGGAGAGTGCTGACCATAGTCATGCTGCTCATGTATCACAGGTCCTCAGTGAGTGATGGAGAGTGCTGACCATAGTCATGCTGCTCATGTATCACAGGTCCTCAGTGAGTGATGGAGAGTGCTGACCATAGTCATGCTGCTCATGCATCACAGGCCCTCAGTGAGTGATGGAGAGTGCTGACCATAGTCATGCTGCTCATGCATCACAGGTCCTCAGTGAGTGATGGAGAGTGCTGACCATAGTCATGCTGCTCATGCATCACAGGCCCTCAGTGAGCGATGGAGAGTGCTGACCATAGTCATGCTGCTCATGTATCACAGGTCCTCAGTGAGTGATGGAGAGTGCTGACCATAGTCATGCTGCTCATGCATCACCGGTCCTCAGTGAGTGATGGAGAGTGCTGACCATAGTCATGCTGCTCATGCATCACAGGTCCTCAGTGAGTGATGGAGAGTGCTGACCATAGTCATGCTGCTCATGCATCACAGGCCCTCAGTGAGTGATGGAGAGTGCTGACCATAGTCATGCTGCTCATGCATCACAGGCCCTCAGTGAGTGATGGAGAGTGCTGACCATAGTCATGCTGCTCATTGCGTCACAGGTCCTCAGTGAGTGATGGAGAGTGCTGACCATAGTCATGCTGCTCATGCATCACAGGTCCTCAGTGAGTGATGGAGAGTGCTGACCATAGTCATGCTGCTCGTGCATCACAGGTCCTCAGTGAGTGATGGAGAGTGCTGACCATAGTCATGCTGCTCATACATCACAGGCCCTCAGTGAGTGATGGAGAGTGCTGACCATAGTCATGCTGCTCATGCATCACAGGTCCTCAGTGAGTGATGGAGAGTGCTGACCATAGTCATGCTGCTCATGCATCACAGGCCCTCAGTGAGTGATGGAGAGTGCTGACCATAGTCATGCTGCTCATGCATCACAGGCCCTCAGTGAGTGATGGAGAGTGCTGACCATAGTCATGCTGCTCATGCATCACAGGTCCTCAGTGAGCGATGGAGAGTGCTGGACCATAGTCATGCTGCTCGTGCATCACAGGCCCTCAGTGAGTGATGGAGAGTGCTGACCATAGTCATGCTGCTCATGCATCACAGGCCCTCAGTGAGTGATGGAGAGTGCTGACCATAGTCATGCTGCTCATGCATCACAGGTCCTCAGTGAGTGATGGAGAATGCTGACCATAGTCATGCTGCTCATGCATCACAGGTCCTCAGTGAGTGATGGAGAGTGCTGACCATAGTCATGCTGCCTCATGCATCCACAGGCCCTCAGTGAGTGATGGAGAGTGCTGACCATAGTCATGCTGCTCATGCATCACAGGTCCCTCAGTGAGTGATGGAGAGTGCTGACCATAGTCATGCATCACAGGCCCTCAGTGAGTGATGGAGAGTGCTGACCATAGTCATGCTGCTCATGCATCACAGGTCCTCAGTCAGTGATGGAGAGTGCTGACCATAGTCATGCTGCTCATGTATCACAGGCCCTCAGTGAGTGATGGAGAGTGCTGACCATAGTCATGCTGCTCATGCATCACAGGTCCTCAGTGAGTGATGGAGAGTGCTGACCATAGTCATGCTGCTCATGCATCACAGGCCCTCAGTGAGTGATGGAGAGTGCTGACCATAGTCATGCTGCTCATGCATCACAGGCCCTCAGTGAGTGATGGAGAGTGCTGACCATAGTCATGCTGCTCATTGCATCACAGGTCCTCAGTGAGTGATGGAGAGTGCTGACCATAGTCATGCTGCTCATGCATCACAGGTCCTCAGTGAGTGATGGAGAGTGCTGACCATAGTCATGCTGCTCGTGCATCACAGGTCCTCAGTGAGTGATGGAGAGTGCTGACCATAGTCATGCATCACAGGTCCTCAGTGAGTGATGGAGAGTGCTGACCATAGTCATGCTGCTCATACATCACAGGTCCTCAGTGAGTGATGGAGAGTGCTGACCATAGTCATGCTGCTCGTGCATCACAGGTCCTCAGTGAGCGATGGAGAGTGCTGACCATGCTGCTCGTGCATCACAGGTCCTCAGTGAGTGATGGAGAGTGCTGACCATAGTCATGCTGCTCATGCATCACAGGCCCTCAGTGAGCGATGGAGAGTGCTGACCATAGTCATGCTGCTCATGCATCACAGGTCCTCAGTGAGTGATGGAGAGTGCTGACCATAGTCATGCTGCTCATACATCACAGGCCCTCAGTGAGTGATGGAGAGTGCTGACCATAGTCATGCTGCTCATGCATCACAGGTCCTCAGTGAGTGATGGAGAGTGCTGACCATAGTCATGCTGCTCATGCATCACAGGTCCTCAGTGAGCGATGGAGAGTGCTGACCATAGTCATGCTGCTCATGCATCACAGGCCCTCAGTGAGTGATGGAGAGTGCTGACCATAGTCATGCTGCTCGTGCATCACAGGTCCTCAGTGAGTGATGGAGAGTGCTGACCATAGTCATGCTGCTCATGCATCACAGGTCCTCAGTGAGTGATGGAGAGTGCTGACCATAGTCATGCTGCTCATGCATCACAGGTCCTCAGTGAGTGATGGAGAGTGCTGACCATAGTCATGCTGCTCATGCATCACAGGTCCCTCTGTGAGTGATGGAGAGTGCTGACCATAGTCATGCTGCTCATGCATCACAGGTCCTCAGTGAGCGATGGAGAGTGCTGACCATAGTCATGCTGCTCATGCATCACAGGCCCTCAGTGAGTGATGGAGAGTGCTGACCATAGTCATGCTGCTCGTGCATCACAGGTCCTCAGTGAGTGATGGAGAGTGCTGACCATAGTCATGCTGCTCGTGCATCACAGGTCCTCAGTGAGTGATGGAGAGTGCTGACCATAGTCATGCTGCTCGTGCATCACAGGCCCTCAGTGAGCGATGGAGAGTGCTGACCATAGTCATGCTGCTCATGCATCACAGGCCCTCAGTGAGTGATGGAGAGTGCTGACCATAGTCATGCTGCTCGTGCATCACAGGTCCTCAGTGAGTGATGGAGAGTGCTGACCATAGTCATGCTGCTCGTGCATCACAGGTCCTCAGTGAGTGATGGAGAGTGCTGACCATAGTCATGCTGCTCATGCATCACAGGTCCTCAGTGAGTGATGGAGAGTGCTGACCATAGTCATGCTGCTCATGCATCACAGGCCCTCAGTGAGTGATGGAGAGTGCTGACCATAGTCATGCATCACAGGTCCTCAGTGAGTGATGGAGAGTGCTAACCATAGTCATGCTGCTCATGCATCACAGGCCCTCAGTGAGTGATGGAGAGTGCTAACCATAGTCATGCTGCTCATACATCACAGGCCCTCAGTGAGTGATGGAGAGTGCTGACCATAGTCATGCTGCTCATGCATCACAGGTCCTCAGTGAGTGATGGAGAGTGCTAACCATAGTCATGCTGCTCATGCATCACAGGCCCTCAGTGAGTGATGGAGAGTGCTGACCATAGTCATGCTGCTCATGCATCACAGGCCCTCAGTGAGTGATGGAGAGTGCTGACCATAGTCATGCTGCTCATACATCACAGGTCCTCAGTGAGTGATGGAGAGTGCTGACCATAGTCATGCTGCTCATGCATCACAGGCCCTCAGTGAGTGATGGAGAGTGCTGACCATAGTCATGCTGCTCGTGCATCACAGGCCCTCAGTGAGTGATGGAGAGTGCTGACCATAGTCATGCTGCTCATGTATCACAGGCCCTCAGTGAGTGATGGAGAGTGCTGACCATAGTCATGCTGCTCATGCATCACAGGCCCTCAGTGAGTGATGGAGAGTGCTGACCATAGTCATGCTGCTCGTGCATCACAGGTCCTCAGTGAGTGATGGAGAGTGCTGACCATAGTCATGCTGCTCATGCATCACAGGCCCTCAGTGAGTGATGGAGAGTGCTGACCATAGTCATGCTGCTCATGCATCACAGGCCTCAGTGAGTGATGGAGAGTGCTGACCATAGTCATGCTGCTCATGCATCACAGGTCCTCAGTGAGTGATGGAGAGTGCTGACCATAGTCATGCTGCTCATGCATCACAGGCCCTCAGTGAGTGATGGAGAGTGCTGACCATAGTCATGCTGCTCATGCATCACAGGCCCTCAGTGAGCGATGGAGAGTGCTGACCATAGTCATGCTGCTCGTGCATCACAGGTCCTCAGTGAGTGATGGAGAGTGCTGACCATAGTCATGCTGCTCATGTATCACAGGCCCTCAGTGAGTGATGGAGAGTGCTGACCCATAGTCATGCTGCTCATGCATCACAGGTCCTCAGTGAGTGATGGAGAGTGCTGACCATAGTCATGCTGCTCATGCATCACAGGTCCTCAGTGAGTGATGGAGAGTGCTGACCATAGTCATGCTGCTCATGCATCACAGGTCCTCAGTGAGCGATGGAGAGTGCTGACCATAGTCATGCTGCTCATGTATCACAGGTCCTCAGTGAGTGATGGAGAGTGCTGACCATAGTCATGCTGCTCATACATCACAGGCCCTCAGTGAGTGATGGAGAGTGGCTGACCATAGTCATGCTGCTCATGTATCACAGGTCCTCAGTGAGTGATGGAGAGTGCTGACCATAGTCATGCTGCTCATACATCACAGGTCCTCAGTGAGTGATGGAGAGGGCTGACCATAGTCATGCTGCTCATGCATCACTGGTCCTCAGTGAGCGATGGAGAGTGCTGACCATAGTCATGCTGCTCATACATCACAGGTCCTCAGTGAGTGATGGAGAGTGCTGACCATAGTCATGCTGCTCATGCATCACAGGTCCTCAGTGAGTGATGGAGAGTGCTGACCATAGTCATGCTGCTCATGCATCACAGGCCCTCAGTGAGTGATGGAGAGTGCTGACCATAGTCATGCTGCTCATGCATCACAGGCCCTCAGTGAGTGATGGAGAGTGCTGACCATAGTCATGCTGCTCATGCATCACAGGTCCTCAGTGAGTGATGGAGAGTGCTGACCATAGTCATGCTGCTCATGCATCACAGGTCCTCAGTGAGTGATGGAGAGTGCTGACCATAGTCATGCTGCTCATGCATCACAGGTCCTCAGTGAGTGATGGAGAGTGCTGACCATAGTCATGCTGCTCATACATCACAGGTCCTCAGTGAGTGATGGAGAGTGCTGACCATAGTCATGCTGCTCATGCATCACAGGCCCTCAGTGAGTGATGGAGAGTGCTGACCATAGTCATGCTGCTCATACATCACAGGCCCTCAGTGAGTGATGGAGAGTGCTGACCATAGTCATGCTGCTCATGCATCACAGGTCCTCAGTGAGTGATGGAGAGTGCTGACCATAGTCATGCTGCTCATACATCACAGGCCCTCAGTGAGTGATGGAGAGTGCTGACCATAGTCATGCTGCTCATGCATCACAGGCCCTCAGTGAGTGATGGAGAGTGCTGACCATAGTCATGCTGCTCATACATCACAGGCCCTCAGTGAGTGATGGAGAGTGCTGACCATAGTCATGCTGCTCATGCATCACAGGTCCTCAGTGAGTGATGGAGAGTGCTAACCATAGTCATGCTGCTCATGCATCACAGGTCCTCAGTGAGTGATGGAGAGTGCTGACCATAGTCATGCTGCTCATGCATCACAGGCCCTCAGTGAGTGATGGAGAGTGCTGACCATAGTCATGCTGCTCATGCATCACAGGCCCTCAGTGAGAGATGGAGAGTGCTGACCATAGTCATGCTGCTCATGCATCACAGGTCCTCAGTGAGTGATGGAGAGTGCTGACCATAGTCATGCATCACAGGTCCTCAGTGAGCGATGGAGAGTGCTGACCATAGTCATGCTGCTCATGCATCACAGGTCCTCAGTGAGTGATGGAGAGTGCTGACCATAGTCATGCTGCTCATGCATCACAGGTCCTCAATGAGTGATGGAGAGTGCTGACCATAGTCATGCTGCTCATGCATCACAGGCCCTCAGTGAGTGATGGAGAGTGCTGACCATAGTCCTGCTGCTCATGCATCACAGGCCCTCAGTGAGTGATGGAGAGTGCTGACCATAGTCATGCTGCTCATGCATCACAGGTCCTCAGTGAGTGATGGAGAGTGCTAACCATAGTCATGCTGCTCATGCATCACAGGTCCTCAGTGAGTGATGGAGAGTGCTGACCATAGTCCTGCTGCTCATGCATCACAGGCCCTCAGTGAGTGATGGAGAGTGCTGACCATAGTCATGCTGCTCATGCATCACAGGTCCTCAGTGAGTGATGGAGAGTGCTGACCATAGTCATGCTGCTCATGTATCACAGGTCCTCAATGAGTGATGGAGAGTGCTGACCATAGTCATGCTGCTCATGCATCACAGGCCCTCAGTGAGTGATGGAGAGTGCTGACCATAGTCATGCTGCTCATGCATCACAGGTCCTCAGTGAGTGATAGAGAGTGCTGACCATAGTCATGCTGCTCATGTATCACAGGCCCTCAGTGAGTGATGGAGAGTGCTGACCATAGTCATGCTGCTCATGCATCACAGGTCCTCAGTGAGTGATGGAGAGTGCTGACCATAGTCATGCTGCTCATGCATCACAGGTCCTCAGTGAGCGATGGAGAGTGCTGACCATAGTCATGCTGCTCATGTATCACAGGTCCTCAGTGAGCGATGGAGAGTGCTGACCATAGTCATGCTGCTCATGTATCACAGGTCCTCAGTGAGTGATGGAGAGTGCTAACCATAGTCATGCTGCTCATGCATCACAGGTCCTCAGTGAGCGATGGAGAGTGCTGACCATAGTCATGCTGCTCATGCATCACAGGTCCTCAGTGAGTGATGGAGAGTGCTAACCATAGTCATGCTGCTCATGCATCACAGGTCCTCAGTGAGTGATGGAGAGTGCTGACCATAGTCCTGCTGCTCATACATCACAGGCCCTCAGTGAGTGATGGAGAGTGCTGACCATAGTCATGCTGCTCATGCATCACAGGCCCTCAGTGAGTGATGGAGAGTGCTAACCATAGTCATGCTGCTCATGCATCACAGGTCCTCAGTGAGTGATGGAGAGTGCTGACCATAGTCATGCTGCTCATGCATCACAGGTCCTCAGTGAGTGATGGAGAGTGCTGACCATAGTCATGCTGCTCATACATCACAGGTCCTCAGTGAGTGATGGAGAGTGCTGACCATAGTCATGCTGCTCATGCATCACAGGTCCTCAGTGAGTGATGGAGAGTGCTGACCATAGTCATGCTGCTCATGCATCACAGGTCCTCAGTGAGCGATGGAGAGTGCTGACCATAGTCATGCTGCTCATGTATCACAGGTCCTCAGTGAGCGATGGAGAGTGCTGACCATAGTCATGCTGCTCATGTATCACAGGTCCTCAGTGAGTGATGGAGAGTGCTAACCATAGTCATGCTGCTCATGCATCACAGGTCCTCAGTGAGCGATGGAGAGTGCTGACCATAGTCATGCTGCTCATGCATCACAGGTCCTCAGTGAGTGATGGAGAGTGCTGACCATAGTCATGCTGCTCATGTATCACAGGTCCTCAGTGAGTGATGGAGAGTGCTGACCATAGTCATGCTGCTCGTGCATCACAGGTCCTCAGTGAGTGATGGAGAGTGCTGACCATAGTCATGCTGCTCATGCATCACAGGTCCTCAGTGAGTGATGGAGAGTGCTGACCATAGTCATGCTGCTCATGCATCACAGGCCCTCAGTGAGTGATGGAGAGTGCTGACCATAGTCATGCTGCTCATGCATCACAGGCCCTCAGTGAGTGATGGAGAGTGCTGACCATAGTCATGCTGCTCATGCATCACAGGCCCTCAGTGAGTGATGGAGAGTGCTGACCATAGTCATGCTGCTCATGCATCACAGGCCCTCAGTGAGTGATGGAGAGTGCTGACCATAGTCATGCTGCTCATGCATCACAGGTCCTCAATGAGTGATGGAGAGTGCTGCCCATAGTCATGCTGCTCATGCATCACAGGTCCTCAGTGAGTGATGGAGAGTGCTGACCATAGTCATGCTGCTCATGCATCACAGGTCCTCAGTGAGTGATGGAGAGTGCTGACCATAGTCATGCTGCTCATGCATCACAGGTCCTCAGTGAGTGATGGAGAGTGCTGACCATAGTCATGCTGCTCATACATCACAGGTCCTCAGTGAGCGATGGAGAGTGCTGACCATAGTCATGCTGCTCATGCATCACAGGTCCTCAGTGAGTGATGGAGAGTGCTGACCATAGTCATGCTGCTCATGCATCACAGGTCCTCAGTGAGTGATGGAGAGTGCTGACCATAGTCATGCTGCTCATGCATCACAGGTCCTCAGTGAGTGATGGAGAGTGCTGACCATAGTCATGCTGCTCATGCATCACAGGTCCTCAGTGAGTGATGGAGAGTGCTGACCATAGTCATGCTGCTCATGCATCACAGGCCCTCAGTGAGTGATGGAGAGTGCTGACCATAGTCATGCTGCTCATGCATCACAGGTCCTCAGTGAGTGATGGAGAGTGCTGACCATAGTCATGCTGCTCGTGCATCACAGGTCCTCAGTGAGTGATGGAGAGTGCTGACCATAGTCATGCTGCTCGTGCATCACAGGTCCTCAGTGAGCGATGGAGAGTGCTGACCATAGTCATGCTACTCATGCATCACAGGTCCTCAGTGAGTGATGGAGAGTGCTGACCATAGTCATGCTGCTCATGCATCACAGGTCCTCAGTGAGTGATGGAGAGTGCTGACCATAGTCATGCTGCTCGTGCATCACAGGTCCTCAGTGAGTGATGGAGAGTGCTGACCATAGTCATGCTGCTCGTGCATCACAGGTCCTCAGTGAGTGATGGAGAGTGCTGACCATAGTCATGCTGCTCATGCATCACAGGCCCTCAGTGAGTGATGGAGAGTGCTGACCATAGTCATGCTGCTCGTGCATCACAGGTCCTCAGTGAGTGATGGAGAGTGCTGACCATAGTCATGCTGCTCATACATCACAGGTCCTCAGTGAGTGATGGAGAGTGCTGACCATAGTCATGCTGCTCATGCATCACAGGTCCTCAGTGAGTGATGGAGAGTGCTGACCATAGTCATGCTGCTCATACATCACAGGTCCTCAGTGAGCGATGGAGAGTGCTGACCATAGTCATGCTGCTCATGCATCACAGGTCCTCAGTGAGTGATGGAGAGTGCTGACCATAGTCATGCTGCTCATGCATCACAGGTCCTCAGTGAGTGATGGAGAGTGCTGACCATAGTCATGCTGCTCATGCATCACAGGTCCTCAGTGAGTGATGGAGAGTGCTGACCATAGTCATGCTGCTCATGCATCACAGGTCCTCAGTGAGTGATGGAGAGTGCTGACCATAGTCATGCTGCTCATGCATCACAGGTCCTCAGTGAGTGATGGAGAGTGCTGACCATAGTCATGCTGCTCATGCATCACAGGTCCTCAGTGAGTGATGGAGAGTGCTGACCATAGTCATGCTGCTCATGCATCACAGGTCCTCAGTGAGTGATGGAGAGTGCTGACCATAGTCATGCTGCTCATGCATCACAGGTCCCTCAGTGAGTGATGGAGAGTGCTGACCATAGTCATGCTGCTCATGCATCACAGTCCCTCAGTGAGTGATGGAGAGTGCTGACCATAGTCATGCTGCTCATGCATCACCGGTCCTCAGTGAGTGATGGAGAGTGCTGACCATAGTCATGCTGCTCGTGCATCACAGGTCCTCAGTGAGCGATGGAGAGTGCTGACCATAGTCATGCTGCTCATGCATCACAGGTCCTCAGTGAGTGATGGAGAGTGCTGACCATAGTCATGCTGCTCATGCATCACAGGTCCTCAGTGAGTGATGGAGAGTGCTGACCATAGTCATGCATCACAGGTCCTCAGTGAGTGATGGAGAGTGCTGACCATAGTCATGCTGCTCATGCATCACAGGTCCTCAGTGAGTGATGGAGAGTGCTGACCATAGTCATGCTGCTCATGTATCACAGGTCCTCAGTGAGTGATGGAGAGTGCTGACCATAGTCATGCTGCTCATGCAT
Organism: Anomaloglossus baeobatrachus; assembly: GCF_048569485.1. Classification (NCBI taxonomy): domain Eukaryota; kingdom Metazoa; phylum Chordata; class Amphibia; order Anura; family Aromobatidae; genus Anomaloglossus; species Anomaloglossus baeobatrachus. The sequence continues at coordinate 2,921,443 of NC_134354.1, read as the reverse complement.
CACAGGTCCTCAGTGAGTGATTGGAGAGTGCTGACCATAGTCATGCTGCTCATGCATCACAGGTCCTCAGTGAGTGATGGAGAGTGCTGACCATAGTCATGCTGCTCATGCATCACAGGCCCTCAGTGAGTGATGGAGAGTGCTGACCATAGTCATGCTGCTCATGCATCACAGGTCCTCAGTGAGTGATGGAGAGTGCTGACCATAGTCATGCTGCTCATGCATCACAGGTCCTCAGTGAGCGATGGAGAGTGCTGACCATAGTCATGCTGCTCATGCATCACAGGTCCTCAGTGAGTGATGGAGAGTGCTGACCATAGTCATGCTGCTCATGCATCACAGGCCCTCAGTGAGTGATGGAGAGTGCTGACCATAGTCATGCTGCTCATGCATCACAGGTCCTCAGTGAGTGATGGAGAGTGCTGACCATAGTCATGCTGCTCATGCATCACAGGTCCTCAGTGAGTGATGGAGAGTGCTGACCATAGTCATGCTGCTCATGCATCACAGGTCCTCAGTGAGTGATGGAGAGTGCTGACCATAGTCATGCTGCTCATGCATCACAGGCCCTCAGTGAGTGATGGAGAGTGCTGACCATAGTCATGCTGCTCATGCATCACAGGTCCTCAGTGAGTGATGGAGAGTGCTGACCATAGTCATGCTGCTCATACATCACAGGTCCTCAGTGAGTGATGGAGAGTGCTGACCATAGTCATGCTGCTCATGTATCACAGGTCCTCAGTGAGTGATGGAGAGTGCTGACCATAGTCATGCTGCTCATGCATCACAGGCCCTCAGTGAGTGATGGAGAGTGCTGACCATAGTCATGCTGCTCATGCATCACAGGTCCTCAGTGAGTGATGGAGAGTGCTGACCATAGTCATGCTGCTCATGCATCACAGGTCCTCAGTGAGTGATGGAGAGTGCTGACCATAGTCATGCTGCTCATGCATCACAGGCCCTCAGTGAGTGATGGAGAGTGCTGACCATAGTCATGCTGCTCATGTATCACAGGTCCTCAGTGAGTGATGGAGAGTGCTGACCATAGTCATGCTGCTCATGCATCACAGGCCCTCAGTGAGTGATGGAGAGTGCTGACCATAGTCATGCTGCTCATGCATCACAGGCCCTCAGTGAGTGATGGAGAGTGCTGACCATAGTCATGCTGCTCATGCATCACAGGTCCTCAGTGAGTGATGGAGAGTGCTGACCATAGTCATGCTGCTCATGCATCACAGGTCCTCAGTGAGTGATGGAGAGTGCTGACCATAGTCATGCTGCTCATGCATCACAGGTCCTCAGTGAGTGATGGAGAGTGCTGACCATAGTCATGCTGCTCATGCATCACAGGCCCTCAGTGAGTGATGGAGAGTGCTGACCATAGTCATGCTGCTCATGTATCACAGGCCCTCAGTGAGTGATGGAGAGTGCTGACCATAGTCATGCTGCTCATACATCACAGGTCCTCAGTGAGTGATGGAGAGTGCTGACCATAGTCATGCTGCTCATGCATCACAGGTCCTCAGTGAGTGATGGAGAGTGCTGACCATAGTCATGCTGCTCATGCATCACAGGCCCTCAGTGAGTGATGGAGAGTGCTGACCATAGTCATGCTGCTCATGCATCACAGGTCCTCAGTGAGTGATGGAGAGTGCTGACCATAGTCATGCTGCTCATGCATCACAGGTCCTCAGTGAGTGATGGAGAGTGCTGACCATAGTCATGCTGCTCATGCATCACAGGTCCCTCAGTGAGTGATGGAGAGTGCTGACCATAATCATGCTGCTCATGCATCACAGGCCCTCAGTGAGTGATGGAGAGTGCTGACCATAGTCATGCTGCTCATGCATCACAGGTCCTCAGTGAGTGATGGAGAGTGCTGACCATAGTCATGCTGCTCATGTATCACAGGTCCTCAGTGAGTGATGGAGAGTGCTGACCATAGTCATGCTGCTCATGCATCACAGGTCCTCAGTGAGTGATGGAGAGTGCTGACCATAGTCATGCTGCTCATGCATCACAGGTCCTCAGTGAGTGATGGAGAGTGCTGACCATAGTCATGCTGCTCATGCATCACAGGTCCTCAGTGAGTGATGGAGAGTGCTGACCATAGTCATGCTGCTCATGCATCACAGGTCCTCAGTGAGTGATGGAGAGTGCTGACCATAATCATGCTGCTCATGCATCACAGGCCCTCAGTGAGTGATGGAGAGTGCTGACCATAGTCATGCTGCTCATGCATCACAGGTCCTCAGTGAGTGATGGAGAGTGCTGACCATAGTCATGCTGCTCATGCATCACAGGTCCTCAGTGAGTGATGGAGAGTGCTGACCATAGTCATGCTGCTCATGCATCACAGGTCCTCAGTGAGTGATGGAGAGTGCTGACCATAGTCATGCTGCTCATGCATCACAGGCCCTCAGTGAGCGATGGAGAGTGCTGACCATAGTCATGCTGCTCATACATCACAGGCCCTCAGTGAGTGATGGAGAGTGCTGACCATAGTCATGCTGCTCGTGCATCACAGGTCCTCAGTGAGCGATGGAGAGTGCTGACCATAGTCATGCTGCTCATACATCACAGGCCCTCAGTGAGTGATGGAGAGTGCTGACCATAGTCATGCTGCTCATGCATCACAGGTCCTCAGTGAGCGATGGAGAGTGCTGACCATAGTCATGCTGCTCATGCATCACAGGTCCTCAGTGAGCGATGGAGAGTGCTGACCATAGTCATGCTGCTCATGCATCACAGGTCCTCAGTGAGTGATGGAGAGTGCTGACCATAGTCATGCTGCTCGTGCATCACAGGTCCTCAGTGAGTGATGGAGAGTGCTGACCATAGTCATGCATCACAGGTCCTCAGTGAGTGATGGAGAGTGCTGACCATAGTCATGCTGCTCATGCATCACAGGCCCTCAGTGAGTGATGGAGAGTGCTGACCATAGTCATGCTGCTCATGCATCACAGGCCCTCAGTGAGTGATGGAGAGTGCTGACCATAGTCATGCTGCTCATGCATCACAGGCCCTCAGTGAGAGATGGAGAGTGCTGACCATAGTCATGCTGCTCATGCATCACAGGCCCTCAGTGAGAGATGGAGAGTGCTGACCATAGTCATGCTGCTCATGCATCACAGGCCCTCAGTGAGCGATGGAGAGTGCTGACCATAGTCATGCTGCTCATGTATCACAGGTCCTCAGTGAGTGATGGAGAGTGCTGACCATAGTCATGCTGCTCATGCATCACCGGTCCTCAGTGAGTGATGGAGAGTGCTGACCATAGTCATGCTGCTCATGCATCACAGGTCCTCAGTGAGTGATGGAGAGTGCTGACCATAGTCATGCTGCTCATGCATCACAGGCCCTCAGTGAGTGATGGAGAGTGCTGACCATAGTCATGCTGCTCATGCATCACAGGTCCTCAGTGAGTGATGGAGAGTGCTGACCATAGTCATGCTGCTCGTGCATCACAGGTCCTCAGTGAGTGATGGAGAGTGCTGACCATAGTCATGCTGCTCATACATCACAGGCCCTCAGTGAGTGATGGAGAGTGCTGACCATAGTCATGCTGCTCATACATCACAGGTCCTCAGTGAGTGATGGAGAGTGCTGACCATAGTCATGCTGCTCATGCATCACAGGTCCTCAGTGAGTGATGGAGAGTGCTGACCATAGTCATGCTGCTCGTGCATCACAGGTCCTCAGTGAGTGATGGAGAGTGCTGACCATAATCATGCTGCTCATGCATCACAGGCCCTCAGTGAGTGATGGAGAGTGCTGACCATAGTCATGCTGCTCATGCATCACAGGTCCTCAGTGAGTGATGGAGAATGCTGACCATAGTCATGCTGCTCATGCATCACAGGTCCTCAGTGAGTGATGGAGAGTGCTGACCATAGTCATGCTGCTCATGCATCACAGGCCCTCAGTGAGTGATGGAGAGTGCTGACCATAGTCATGCTGCTCATGCATCACAGGTCCTCAGTGAGTGATGGAGAGTGCTGACCATAGTCATGCTGCTCATGCATCACAGGTCCTCAGTGAGTGATGGAGAGTGCTGACCATAGTCATGCTGCTCGTGCATCACAGGTCCTCAGTGAGTGATGGAGAGTGCTGACCATAGTCATGCATCACAGGTCCTCAGTGAGTGATGGAGAGTGCTGACCATAGTCATGCTGCTCATGTATCACAGGTCCTCAGTGAGTGATGGAGAGTGCTGACCATAGTCATGCTGCTCATACATCACAGGTCCTCAGTGAGTGATGGAGAGTGCTGACCATAGTCATGCTGCTCGTGCATCACAGGTCCTCAGTGAGCGATGGAGAGTGCTGACCATAGTCATGCTGCTCGTGCATCACAGGTCCTCAGTGAGTGATGGAGAGTGCTGACCATAGTCATGCTGCTCATGCATCACAGGTCCTCAGTGAGTGATGGAGAGTGCTGACCATAGTCATGCTGCTCATGCATCACAGGTCCTCAGTGAGTGATGGAGAGTGCTGACCATAGTCATGCTGCTCATGCATCACAGGTCCTCAGTGAGCGATGGAGAGTGCTGACCATAGTCATGCTGCTCATGGATCACAGGCCCTCAGTGAGTGATGGAGAGTGCTAACCATAGTCATGCTGCTCATGCATCACAGGTCCTCAGTGAGTGATGGAGAGTGCTGACCATAGTCATGCTGCTCGTGCATCACAGGTCCTCAGTGAGTGATGGAGAGTGCTGACCATAGTCATGCTGCTCGTGCATCACAGGTCCTCAGTGAGTGATGGAGAGTGCTGACCATAGTCATGCTGCTCGTGCATCACAGGTCCTCAGTGAGTGATGGAGAGTGCTGACCATAGTCATGCTGCTCATGCATCACAGGCCCTCAGTGAGTGATGGAGAGTGCTGACCATAGTCATGCTGCTCGTGCATCACAGGTCCTCAGTGAGTGATGGAGAGTGCTGACCATAGTCATGCTGCTCATGCATCACAGGCCCTCAGTGAGTGATGGAGAGTGCTGACCATAGTCATGCTGCTCATACATCACAGGTCCTCAGTGAGTGATGGAGAGTGCTGACCATAGTCATGCTGCTCATGCATCACAGGCCCTCAGTGAGTTGATGGAGAGTGCTGACCATAGTCATGCTGCTCATGCATCACAGGCCCTCAGTGAGTGATGGAGAGTGCTGACCATAGTCATGCTGCTCGTGCATCACAGGTCCTCAGTGAGTGATGGAGAGTGCTGACCATAGTCATGCTGCTCATGCATCACAGGCCCTCAGTGAGTGATGGAGAGTGCTGACCATAGTCATGCTGCTCATGCATCACAGGTCCTCAGTGAGTGATGGAGAGTGCTGACCATAGTCATGCTGCTCGTGCATCACAGGCCCTCAGTGAGTGATGGAGAGTGCTGACCATAGTCATGCTGCTCGTGCATCACAGGTCCTCAGTGAGTGATGGAGAGTGCTGACCATAGTCATGCTGCTCATGCATCACAGGTCCTCAGTGAGTGATGGAGAGTGCTGACCATAGTCATGCTGCTCGTGCATCACAGGCCCTCAGTGAGTGATGGAGAGTGCTGACCATAGTCATGCTGCTCGTGCATCACAGGTCCTCAGTGAGTGATGGAGAGTGCTGACCATAGTCATGCTGCTCGTGCATCACAGGTCCTCAGTGAGTGATGGAGAGTGCTGACCATAGTCATGCTGCTCATGCATCACAGGTCCTCAGTGAGTGATGGAGAGTGCTAACCATAGTCATGCTGCTCATGCATCACAGGCCCTCAGTGAGTGATGGAGAGTGCTGACCATAGTCATGCTGCTCATGCATCACAGGTCCTCAGTGAGTGATGGAGAGTGCTGACCATAGTCATGCTGCTCATGCATCACAGGTCCTCAGTGAGTGATGGAGAGTGCTGACCATAGTCATGCTGCTCGTGCATCACAGGTCCTCAGTGAGTGATGGAGAGTGCTGACCATAGTCATGCTGCTCGTGCATCACAGGTCCTCAGTGAGTGATGGAGAGTGCTGACCATAGTCATGCTGCTCATGCATCACAGGCCCTCAGTGAGTGATGGAGAGTGCTGACCATAGTCATGCATCACAGGTCCTCAGTGAGTGATGGAGAGTGCTGACCATAGTCATGCTGCTCATGCATCACAGGTCCTCAGTGAGTGATGGAGAGTGCTGACCATAGTCATGCTGCTCATGTATCACAGGTCCTCAGTGAGTGATGGAGAGTGCTGACCATAGTCATGCTGCTCATGCATCACAGGTCCTCAGTGAGTGATGGAGAGTGCTGACCATAGTCATGCTGCTCATGCATCACAGGTCCTCAGTGAGTGATGGAGAGTGCTGACCATAGTCATGCTGCTCATGCATCACAGGCCCTCAGTGAGTGATGGAGAGTGCTGACCATAGTCATGCTGCTCATGCATCACAGGTCCTCAGTGAGTGATGGAGAGTGCTGACCATAGTCATGCTGCTCATGCATCACAGGTCCTCAGTGAGCGATGGAGAGTGCTGACCATAGTCATGCTGCTCATGCATCACAGGTCCTCAGTGAGTGATGGAGAGTGCTGACCATAGTCATGCTGCTCATGCATCACAGGCCCTCAGTGAGTGATGGAGAGTGCTGACCATAGTCATGCTGCTCATGCATCACAGGTCCCTCAGTGAGTGATGGAGAGTGCTGACCATAGTCATGCTGCTCATGCATCACAGGTCCTCAGTGAGTGATGGAGAGTGCTGACCATAGTCATGCTGCTCATGCATCACAGGTCCTCAGTGAGTGATGGAGAGTGCTGACCATAGTCATGCTGCTCATGCATCACAGGCCCTCAGTGAGTGATGGAGAGTGCTGACCATAGTCATGCTGCTCATGCATCACAGGTCCTCAGTGAGTGATGGAGAGTGCTGACCATAGTCATGCTGCTCATACATCACAGGTCCTCAGTGAGTGATGGAGAGTGCTGACCATAGTCATGCTGCTCATGTATCACAGGTCCTCAGTGAGTGATGGAGAGTGCTGACCATAGTCATGCTGCTCATGCATCACAGGCCCTCAGTGAGTGATGGAGAGTGCTGACCATAGTCATGCTGCTCATGCATCACAGGTCCCTCAGTGAGTGATGGAGAGTGCTGACCATAGTCATGCTGCTCATGCATCACAGGTCCTCAGTGAGTGATGGAGAGTGCTGACCATAGTCATGCTGCTCATGCATCACAGGCCCTCAGTGAGTGATGGAGAGTGCTGACCATAGTCATGCTGCTCATGTATCACAGGTCCTCAGTGAGTGATGGAGAGTGCTGACCATAGTCATGCTGCTCATGCATCACAGGCCCTCAGTGAGTGATGGAGAGTGCTGACCATAGTCATGCTGCTCATGCATCACAGGCCCTCAGTGAGTGATGGAGAGTGCTGACCATAGTCATGCTGCTCATGCATCACAGGTCCTCAGTGAGTGATGGAGAGTGCTGACCATAGTCATGCTGCTCATGCATCACAGGTCCTCAGTGAGTGATGGAGAGTGCTGACCATAGTCATGCTGCTCATGCATCACAGGTCCTCAGTGAGTGATGGAGAGTGCTGACCATAGTCATGCTGCTCATGCATCACAGGCCCTCAGTGAGTGATGGAGAGTGCTGACCATAGTCATGCTGCTCATGTATCACAGGCCCTCAGTGAGTGATGGAGAGTGCTGACCATAGTCATGCTGCTCATACATCACAGGTCCTCAGTGAGTGATGGAGAGTGCTGACCATAGTCATGCTGCTCATGCATCACAGGTCCTCAGTGAGTGATGGAGAGTGCTGACCATAGTCATGCTGCTCATGCATCACAGGCCCTCAGTGAGTGATGGAGAGTGCTGACCATAGTCATGCTGCTCATGCATCACAGGTCCTCAGTGAGTGATGGAGAGTGCTGACCATAGTCATGCTGCTCATGCATCACAGGTCCTCAGTGAGTGATGGAGAGTGCTGACCCATAGTCATGCTGCTCATGCATCACAGGTCCCTCAGTGAGTGATGGAGAGTGCTGACCATAGTCATGCTGCTCATGCATCACAGGCCCTCAGTGAGTGATGGAGAGTGCTGACCATAGTCATGCTGCTCATGCATCACAGGTCCTCAGTGAGTGATGGAGAGTGCTGACCATAGTCATGCTGCTCATGCATCACAGGTCCTCAGTGAGTGATGGAGAGTGCTGACCATAGTCATGCTGCTCATGCATCACAGGTCCCTCAGTGAGTGATGGAGAGTGCTGACCATAGTCATGCTGCTCATGCATCACAGGTCCTCAGTGAGTGATGGAGAGTGCTGACCATAGTCATGCTGCTCATGCATCACAGGTCCTCAGTGAGTGATGGAGAGTGCTGACCATAGTCATGCTGCTCATGCATCACAGGTCCTCAGTGAGTGATGGAGAGTGCTGACCATAATCATGCTGCTCATGCATCACAGGCCCTCAGTGAGTGATGGAGAGTGCTGACCATAGTCATGCTGCTCATGCATCACAGGTCCTCAGTGAGTGATGGAGAGTGCTGACCATAGTCATGCTGCTCATGCATCACAGGTCCTCAGTGAGTGATGGAGAGTGCTGACCATAGTCATGCTGCTCATGCATCACAGGTCCTCAGTGAGTGATGGAGAGTGCTGACCATAGTCATGCTGCTCATGCATCACAGGCCCTCAGTGAGCGATGGAGAGTGCTGACCATAGTCATGCTGCTCATACATCACAGGCCCTCAGTGAGTGATGGAGAGTGCTGACCATAGTCATGCTGCTCGTGCATCACAGGTCCTCAGTGAGCGATGGAGAGTGCTGACCATAGTCATGCTGCTCATACATCACAGGCCCTCAGTGAGTGATGGAGAGTGCTGACCATAGTCATGCTGCTCATGCATCACAGGTCCCTCAGTGAGCGATGGAGAGTGCTGACCATAGTCATGCTGCTCATGCATCACAGGTCCTCAGTGAGCGATGGAGAGTGCTGACCATAGTCATGCTGCTCATGCATCACAGGTCCTCAGTGAGTGATGGAGAGTGCTGACCATAGTCATGCTGCTCGTGCATCACAGGTCCTCAGTGAGTGATGGAGAGTGCTGACCATAGTCATGCATCACAGGTCCTCAGTGAGTGATGGAGAGTGCTGACCATAGTCATGCTGCTCATGCATCACAGGCCCTCAGTGAGTGATGGAGAGTGCTGACCATAGTCATGCTGCTCATGCATCACAGGCCCTCAGTGAGTGATGGAGAGTGCTGACCATAGTCATGCTGCTCATGCATCACAGGCCCTCAGTGAGAGATGGAGAGTGCTGACCATAGTCATGCTGCTCATGCATCACAGGCCCTCAGTGAGAGATGGAGAGTGCTGACCATAGTCATGCTGCTCATGCATCACAGGCCCTCAGTGAGCGATGGAGAGTGCTGACCATAGTCATGCTGCTCATGTATCACAGGTCCTCAGTGAGTGATTGGAGAGTGCTGACCATAGTCATGCTGCTCATGCATCACCGGTCCTCAGTGAGTGATGGAGAGTGCTGACCATAGTCATGCTGCTCATGCATCACAGGTCCTCAGTGAGTGATGGAGAGTGCTGACCATAGTCATGCTGCTCATGCATCACAGGCCCTCAGTGAGTGATGGAGAGTGCTGACCATAGTCATGCTGCTCATGCATCACAGGTCCTCAGTGAGTGATGGAGAGTGCTGACCATAGTCATGCTGCTCAGTGCATCACAGGTCCTCAGTGAGTGATGGAGAGTGCTGACCCATAGTCATGCTGCTCATACATCACAGGCCCTCAGTGAGTGATGGAGAGTGCTGACCATAGTCATGCTGCTCATAGCATCACAGGTCCTCAGTGAGTGATGGAGAGTGCTGACCATAGTCATGCTGCTCATGCATCACAGGTCCCTCAGTGAGTGATGGAGAGTGCTGACCATAGTCATGCTGCTCGTGCATCACAGGTCCTCAGTGAGTGATGGAGAGTGCTGACCATAGTCATGCTGCTCATGCATCACAGGCCCTCAGTGAGTGATGGAGAGTGCTGACCATAGTCATGCTGCTCATGCATCACAGGTCCTCAGTGAGTGATGGAGAGTGCTGACCATAGTCATGCTGCTCATGCATCACAGGTCCTCAGTGAGTGATGGAGAGTGCTGACCATAGTCATGCTGCTCATGCATCACAGGCCCTCAGTGAGTGATGGAGAGTGCTGACCATAGTCATGCTGCTCATGCATCACAGGTCCTCAGTGAGTGATGGAGAGTGCTGACCATAGTCATGCTGCTCATGCATCACAGGTCCTCAGTGAGTGATGGAGAGTGCTGACCATAGTCATGCTGCTCGTGCATCACAGGTCCTCAGTGAGTGATGGAGAGTGCTGACCATAGTCATGCATCACAGGTCCTCAGTGAGTGATGGAGAGTGCTGACCATAGTCATGCTGCTCATGTATCACAGGTCCTCAGTGAGTGATGGAGAGTGCTGACCATAGTCATGCTGCTCATGCATCACAGGTCCTCAGTGAGTGATGGAGAGTGCTGACCATAGTCATGCTGCTCGTGCATCACAGGTCCTCAGTGAGTGATGGAGAGTGCTGACCATAGTCATGCTGCTCGTGCATCACAGGTCCTCAGTGAGTGATGGAGAGTGCTGACCATAGTCATGCTGCTCATGCATCACAGGTCCTCAGTGAGTGATGGAGAGTGCTGACCATAGTCATGCTGCTCATGCATCACAGGTCCTCAGTGAGTGATGGAGAGTGCTGACCATAGTCATGCTGCTCATGCATCACAGGTCCTCAGTGAGCTGATGGAGAGTGCTGACCATAGTCATGCTGCTCATGCATCACAGGTCCCTCAGTGAGTGATGGAGAGTGCTGACCATAGTCATGCTGCTCATGCATCACAGGTCCTCAGTGAGTGATGGAGAGTGCTGACCATAGTCATGCTGCTCGTGCATCACAGGTCCTCAGTGAGTGATGGAGAGTGCTGACCATAGTCATGCTGCTCGTGCATCACAGGTCCTCAGTGAGTGATGGAGAGTGCTGACCATAGTCATGCTGCTCGTGCATCACAGGTCCTCAGTGAGTGATGGAGAGTGCTGACCATAGTCATGCTGCTCATGCATCACAGGCCCTCAGTGAGTGATGGAGAGTGCTGACCATAGTCATGCTGCTCGTGCATCACAGGTCCTCAGTGAGTGATGGAGAGTGCTGACCATAGTCATGCTGCTCATGCATCACAGGCCCTCAGTGAGTGATGGAGAGTGCTGACCATAGTCATGCTGCTCATGACATCACAGGTCCTCAGTGAGTGATGGAGAGTGCTGACCATAGTCATGCTGCTCATGCATCACAGGTCCCTCAGTGAGTGATGGAGAGTGCTGACCATAGTCATGCTGCTCATGCATCACAGGCCCTCAGTGAGTGATGGAGAGTGCTGACCATAGTCATGCTGCTCGTGCATCACAGGTCCTCAGTGAGTGATGGAGAGTGCTGACCATAGTCATGCTGCTCATGCATCACAGGCCCTCAGTGAGTGATGGAGAGTGCTGACCATAGTCATGCTGCTCATGCATCACAGGTCCTCAGTGAGTGATGGAGAGTGCTGACCATAGTCATGCTGCTCGTGCATCACAGGCCCTCAGTGAGTGATGGAGAGTGCTGACCATAGTCATGCTGCTCGTGCATCACAGGTCCTCAGTGAGTGATGGAGAGTGCTGACCATAGTCATGCTGCTCATGCATCACAGGTCCTCAGTGAGTGATGGAGAGTGCTGACCATAGTCATGCTGCTCGTGCATCACAGGCCCTCAGTGAGTGATGGAGAGTGCTGACCATAGTCATGCTGCTCGTGCATCACAGGTCCTCAGTGAGTGATGGAGAGTGCTGACCATAGTCATGCTGCTCGTGCATCACAGGTCCTCAGTGAGTGATGGAGAGTGCTGACCATAGTCATGCTGCTCATGCATCACAGGTCCTCAGTGAGTGATGGAGAGTGCTAGACCATAGTCATGCTGCTCATGCATCACAGGCCCTCAGTGAGTGATGGAGAGTGCTGACCATAGTCATGCTGCTCATGCATCACAGGTCCTCAGTGAGTGATGGAGAGTGCTGACCATAGTCATGCTGCTCATGCATCACAGGTCCTCAGTGAGTGATGGAGAGTGCTGACCATAGTCATGCTGCTCGTGCATCACAGGTCCTCAGTGAGTGATGGAGAGTGCTGACCATAGTCATGCTGCTCGTGCATCACAGGTCCTCAGTGAGTGATGGAGAGTGCTGACCATAGTCATGCTGCTCATGCATCACAGGCCCTCAGTGAGTGATGGAGAGTGCTGACCATAGTCATGCTGCTCGTGCATCACAGGTCCTCAGTGAGTGATGGAGAGTGCTGACCATAGTCATGCTGCTCATGCATCACAGGTCCTCAGTGAGTGATGGAGAGTGCTGACCATAGTCATGCTGCTCATGCATCACAGGTCCTCAGTGAGTGATGGAGAGTGCTGACCATAGTCATGCTGCTCATGCATCACAGGTCCTCAGTGAGTGATGGAGAGTGCTGACCATAGTCATGCTGCTCATGCATCACAGGCCCTCAGTGAGTGATGGAGAGTGCTGACCATAGTCATGCTGCTCATGCATCACAGGCCCTCAGTGAGTGATGGAGAGTGCTGACCATAGTCATGCTGCTCATACATCACAGGTCCTCAGTGAGTGATGGAGAGTGCTGACCATAGTCATGCTGCTCATGCATCACAGGCCCTCAGTGAGTGATGGAGAGTGCTGACCATAGTCATGCTGCTCATGCATCACAGGTCCTCAGTGAGTGATGGAGAGTGCTGACCATAGTCATGCTGCTCGTGCATCACAGGCCCTCAGTGAGTGATGGAGAGTGCTGACCATAGTCATGCTGCTCATGTATCACAGGCCCTCAGTGAGTGATGGAGAGTGCTGACCATAGTCATGCTGCTCATGCATCACAGGTCCTCAGTGAGTGATGGAGAGTGCTGACCATAGTCATGCTGCTCATGCATCACAGGCCCTCAGTGAGTGATGGAGAGTGCTGACCATAGTCATGCTGCTCGTGCATCACAGGCCCTCAGTGAGTGATGGAGAGTGCTGACCATAGTCATGCTGCTCGTGCATCACAGGTCCTCAGTGAGTGATGGAGAGTGCTGACCATAGTCATGCTGCTCATGCATCACAGGCCCTCAGTGAGTGATGGAGAGTGCTGACCATAGTCATGCTGCTCATGCATCACAGGCCCTCAGTGAGTGATGGAGAGTGCTGACCATAGTCATGCTGCTCATGCATCACAGGTCCTCAGTGAGTGATGGAGAGTGCTGACCATAGTCATGCTGCTCATGCATCACAGGCCCTCAGTGAGTGATGGAGAGTGCTGACCATAGTCATGCTGCTCATGCATCACAGGTCCTCAGTGAGTGATGGAGAGTGCTGACCATAGTCATGCTGCTCATGCATCACAGGTCCTCAGTGAGTGATGGAGAGTGCTGACCACTAGTCATGCTGCTCATGCATCACAGGCCCTCAGTGAGTGATGGAGAGTGCTGACCATAGTCATGCTGCTCATGCATCACAGGCCCTCAGTGAGTGATGGAGAGTGCTGACCATAGTCATGCTGCTCATGCATCACAGGCCCTCAGTGAGTGATGGAGAGTGCTGATCCATACGTCATGCTGCTCATGCATCACAGGCCCTCAGTGAGTGATGGAGAGTGCTGACCATAGTCATGCTGCTCATGCATCACAGTTCCTCAGTGAGCGATGGAGAGTGCTGACCATAGTCATGCTGCTCATGCATCACAGGCCCTCAGTGAGTGATGGAGAGTGCTGACCATAGTCATGCTGCTCATGCATCACAGGCCCTCAGTGAGTGATGGAGAGTGCTGACCATAGTCATGCTGCTCATGCATCACAGGCCCTCAGTGAGTGATGGAGAGTGCTGACCATAGTCATGCTGCTCATGCATCACAGGTCCTCAGTGAGTGATGGAGAGTGCTGACCATAGTCATAGCTGCTCATGCATCACAGGGCCCTCAGTGAGTGATGGAGAGTGCTGACCATAGTCATGCTGCTCATGCATCACAGTCCTCAGTGAGTGATGGAGAGTGCTGACCATAGTCATGCTGCTC